>NW_015150533.1:175953-181824 GCF_000732505.1 Cyprinodon variegatus
ATATATATATATATATATATATATATATATATAGTTAAGTGAGAGAGAAGGGTATTGATATCTATGTGTTTGTCTTTATCTCAAGATGTGATGCCTTTATGTCTGTAGATGTAATTTGTGAGATAAATTGTTTTTTTTAACCTTTAACGCTTCAGCAGTATTTTTCTTCATCTCAGTTTTGACATTCTGTTTTTTCTCAGGGGTTTATGATAACATGAAGACCACTTGATTTTTTTTCCCCCATCATGTTCTGACAGAGATGTCTGCCTTTGATTGCCTGGCAGGTTGAGTAGCAAAACTGAAGGGTTTTCCTGCCCATACAGCTCAAGGAAATCTCAAATTATAGACAAGCAGATGTCAAATAGATGTTTTTGATGTATCGAAGGCTGCTGAACATCATTTTGTTTGAATTCTTATAGTGTACAACATTCTAAGGCAACTAACCTTTTCAGCTCGTGGATATGTTTGTGAAATGTCAGGAATACAGTGTTCTTTTCAACATTCTTTGTTTTACTCAAACACCTGTGCACTCTTCCATATCTGCATATTTTTTGTGTTTTTTTTTCTTTTCTATTCAAGCAATACACACTCACACACACATTTCCTCTCTTCAAACTTTTAGGTCATATCATTATGTTGGGAAATATACTCACAAATGCTAGCAAAACCTTCCTTTGCCTGTTTGGATTCACTCCACAGGCACAAACGCACTACTCCCCCCCGCACAGTAGAGCACTTGTCCAATTGTGTTCACTCCCACTCTGTGGAGTGAAAGGATGCCACCGTTTTGCAGAAAAGCCGTCTAAAAGCATGATGTCATTCCTTACCCCCACGTTCCTCCCTCCCACTTTATCTCTCTTGACTCTCTCTCTCTGCCCTCCGTTCCCTTTTTTTATTTACGCTCATAAATCACAATGAGAAGAAGACGTTTTTAATCAAAAGAGAAAGAAATATGGCTCAATAAATCCTGCCTTCTCAACTATATTAATGCCTAGCTTGTGTTCAAGTCTATATTTATCTGCATGTTTGCATACATCTGTATTCAGGACCACATGTGTATTTATGTGCCTCTGCATGTGTGTGTATGTGGGCAAATACTGAAAGATACTTATGTGGCCTGTCACCTCCGCTTTGTCAAGGGTTCACTCCAATATATTGATCGGGTTACAGACTTTCAGTGTTGGTTGGGATGCTGCTATAAAATTACATGGCAGTCTGATGCATTCTTGTTACAAGTAAAGTCAAATTTTATCCATGCGATCAGTGCATGCTCACTGGCCATTTATTAGGTACACATCCCTAGTTCTTAAATTGCGTTAGCTTTGTGATTTGGTGCACTATACCTCTGGAGCAGCAATCTGAAGGCAGGGTACTGTGGTTAGCAGCACGACTCAGGTGGACTGGGCTATTCAGACATTGCTCAGTTGATTCCAATACGCCCAAAGTGTGCCAAGAAAATGTGACCCATAGCATTACACCACCACTAACCCAAGGTGCTAATATTAGGCAACCATGCTATCATGGTTGTATACACCAAATTCTGACCTTAACTCAATATTGCAGCTACAATTATGATTGATCAGACCAAACAAAGTTTTCCTCTTTTTTTTTTTAAAGCTTCATGAGCCTGCATGCCTTTTAATTTTATTTTTGTTTCTAGGTAACAGAAGTATCAACCTGTTTAGTTTCTTCTCCATTCACCTTTGACTTCCAGAAGACATTCATATACACAACCGCCTCTGACTGTATAATTTCTCTTTCTCAGTAGCTCAGCAATTGTAAAATATTTAGACCATTATAGGGATGTCCCAATCCAATGTTGATATTGGATATCGGTCCCATATCAGGCCAAATACTAATATCAGTTTATATTTGCATGCGCCTAAAATCTCTCATACTGGTAATTAGGGGTGCGTATTGGCATGGCTGTTGTTATACGATACACGTCACGATACTTGGGTCATGATACGATATTATCAGTATATTGCAATATCATCATATATTGCAATATTTCTCCTGCTATCAAAATTAAATGTATAGATAAAAATGTTGCTACAGATATGGCGTTGTGTCGCACAGCAAAAGGACTCCACAGCGCCATCTGCCAGAGTGGCGGTGCAGAGGTAGCCAATTTTACCTGATTGCTTTAGGTAAAAATGTTTGCTTTAAGAAAATCAATACGAGGAACTAAAAGATCGATATTAAATTAAGCAGCCAAAAATCACCATATATTGCCAAAACGATTTTTTTTACCACACTCATACTGGTAATCTGACAACAACAACAAATTGCTTCAGTACTAAGTTTATGTAACCTGATGGTTAATCATAAGTGCTTGAGATACTTATTGTGATTGAATGTTGTTCTCTGTTTGATTAATATCACTAAAACATAACTTCTCTGCATACTACAAAAAAAAGAATTAAGCGTATGTATGATTCGTTCAGATATTGTATCGGGTCAATATCAGTATCGGTCAGTTTTTAGGTGCATTGTTGATTTTTTGATCATGAGCAAAAATGTGTCATGTTTCATTAGACAGTTCTGGCCCAAAACTCAAATTACAGCTGTAATATTATAATAATAAAATAAAATAGTTTGTCAAACAAAGTTTTTAGAAAATGATTAGACTTTTTTATTATCTGAGATATATGAGCAGATTAATAACAATTTATCTCTTTAATTTATTAAAATGCAGGAAAAGAAAAAAATATTCTTCATTAACAGCAGTAATATGAGGGGACCACATATTAATACATGAGTATAAAATAGGTGTATAAAGGTTTGAATTGACTGACTAGCTAACAGAGATACTAGTGACGTAAGAAGTAGTCTTCTGTTTCTGATGCTTCCATTTTTTTTTGTCCTTTTGCCTGTCTCCTATTTTTAAATCTCTTTTTTTTATAAACACTATAGTTGAGATAGTTTACAGGAATTTCAAACATGGACTGCAAGAGTTTGCAGCGTGTAAACACTACTGTTCATCCCCTACGTAGTTGTTACATCATAAGTGATTATTTTCCCTATAGTTTTGATGAGAAAGTTGCTTTTCAATTGGATGGAAAGGCTTTAAAAAAAAATCAGAGTTTCATCTTGTGTGGTCTTTTAGCGACTTCTCAGAGGTTTGTTTTCTCTCTATTTTCTCCCTCCTGTCATTTGTTTTGATTTGAGCTACAATACCTTTGGCAATTTGAGGCGTCCTCTTCATTTAATGAGCCAACAAGTGTCAATTGCCTCAAGTGAGTCTTTTAAATGTAACACTGTTCCCATTTCACCTCTCTTAGAGCTCTGTGTCCTTATTGATATCTGATACACACTCTTAAGTTTAATTTGTAATATCTTCTATGTCAGGAACTTAGTGTATTTGTTTCTGATCGACTGGAATAGGTATAATATCCTTAGAAAAATGCTTTCAGTGGGACCAATTAGTGCATATTAGAAAAGTGTCACTTAAAAAAAAAAGGCGGCATCACTATGACAGTAATGTGATTAGGCACAATTTTTCACCTTGGATTAATGTCACATAAGAAGTTAGTGAAGAGTTTGTCCCTCTTTATTGAAAACTCCCACATGCTCTGCAAAGTCTAATTTGCTAGCTGTTGTTTCTTAGCACCATTTTAATGTCAAAAAATAGATAGTATGTAAATGTTTATTTTTTGTTTGTTTGTTTGTTTTAGCTATTTGATTCTGTGCCCTTTGTAATTAGGCTTGGTGTCTTTGTATCCTTGTAAACTTGTAAAATCTTGAAGACCTTAAGTTCTTGTCTTATTTTAATTTAAGATGTACTTTTGTAGATGTAGACATATTCAGTAAGTATACTCTGAGAATTTGCACAAGCATTCTAAAAGTTTTCAGTCTAATGTTACGTATGTCTTCTTACCAAAATAATGCATTATAATACAAAAGGATAAAAAGATAGATTTAAGTTTTTCTCAGCTTGTTAGTATTTTAGATAGGGAAAGTGAAAGTGTTGTTTACAGTATATAAAAAGAAAAGGCTGCACTGTCCAGGTAGACTGATATAAGAATGTCCTAAGAGCAATTTCTAATTAGTTAATCTTCTGATATTATAAATAGATAAGTCCTTTCATTAAGTCTAAAGCTTGCAGAGGCATAAAAAAAAAAGATTTGAAAAGGAAAGTGATATAGAGCATAGTTTATAAGCCATGAATAAACTCTCCTTGGTTAAAGTTAACATTTATATTTAGAAATGTTTTCAAAATGTAGCTTTTCTGGTTAAATATCTTCTCAAAAATAGGAAAGTGTTTCTTTTTGTGGTATTGATCCCTGACTTTATCTTTTATCACAGCAAACCATGCATTTTATTTTTTTTATCAGTAAAACATAACACACAGTTCCAGCTTTTTTCTTTACATTTTTTATTTTTCCTGGTTCAAAATTGTCCTTGCTATTTTGGTCTTTGTTGGAAGTGACTCTCAAGGAAAACCTCCAAACAAGACAAAGCAAGACGGGTTTATAGTCGAAGCTTGGTTTCCATAGCAATGGCACTTGTCCAGGCAGCCTGTGAGAATTGGTTCTGATTGATGGAGCTTGGTTGTTTAGGCCCAGAGGGTGTGTGTGTGTGTGTGTGTATTTGTCGGTGTGTGTGGGTGTGTGTGGAGGTCTAATTATGCATTCACTTGAATGCACACTTGGCTTGATCAATCTGTCTGTCCTTCTGCTCTTCTGTCTTTTTCTGTATTCCTCTTGACATAAACCTCCACATTGTGATCACAAACTGAAAAGGACAGTTTTTAATGTCTTGGTTGACTTTTTGCTTAGGTGTACCATTGTCGGACAGCACTGTGAAAATCGGTTCCAGGTCAGATAGGTTTACCACCTAAGAGTTCTAGAATAAGAGCATATGTTGGGCATGCTGTTTGTTTACCATTTCTTTAAAAACTGTATGAAAAACTTTATTAAATTGTGGTAGATGACACCAGATGGAAACAAACATTAAATACATTTTCTTTAACTCTTTCCTGTCTTAGTTGTTTATCTTGGGTATATCCTTGATGAATACTAGTATTGCCGAATTTTTAATAAAAAACAACCCCTCTATCAAAAAGCTTACAGTTTACTGTTTAAATATAATAGTGTACCTCTTTTATTAATTGACTAGGTGGTTTACACTTAGTGCTGTTACTTTACTCTAATAAATTAAGTAATATTTGTATTTTAACAATGTTTTTTGTCAGTTATCACAACCATCCCTGTAACACAAATAATGCAGACAACCACATCCTCGATATTAAATTAAGTAGCTTAAATTGACTTAATTATTTTAAGTTTAGTACAAAGATTTATTCACATTTAGAACATTGTTCACTTCAGTTCTAGTATGGCTTCATGCTTTATTTTAAATAAATTTTGTAAACCTTCTCAGCACCAAAAATTAGTTGGGTGCAAATACTGAAAAGAGACAAACATGCAAAAGTTATTTTCATTTAATGTTTTTAGCATTATTTGGAAAGCCTCATCAGTTTCTTTCTTTGCTTCTTTATATGTTTTCTTTTAGTTTTTTGTTATTTACCCTTATCTTTGAACATATCTGATATTTTTTAGCTTTTACCTTTAAATTTCTTTTTAAAGAAAGCATGTAAATAACTCTAAATGTAATGCTGATTAATATATTACTGCAAAACATTGCTTATAAACTTAAGCACAAAATAATAGTAAGGCCTGACTTTAATGAAAGTATCAATGAATCAGTCAAAGTTTATTTAATATAGCACTTTACACCTGCAAGACCAACGTGCTTCGCGTCAAGATAAATTATAAAAAACAATATATATTTATATATATTGATGATTTTTTTTTATATATATTTACCACATGCCTGTATTTTTTGGATCTAAAAAGCCTTTTCATG
>NW_015150533.1:181892-249003 GCF_000732505.1 Cyprinodon variegatus
TATATATATATATATATATATATATAATATATGAGAGAGAGAGCGATAGATTGTTGGAGGGGATTCCAATTTACCAAAGAAGTTGCATTCAGTTTTTAGGTTTTGACACCTCTATTTTACCAGCTGTTCCTTTCAGATGTTAGTGGGAAATGTGCTGTGAAAGATACCTATTTGTAGCAAGATGGATAACAAGTGCTTTTTTTTACCAGTTATCTTCCTTTCTCCACAAATGACTGAATGGCTCTGCATCATTTTGTCTCCCACTTTGCTAATTCAGTGGGTAATGGCTCCTATTTATGAGTAGAGAACCTTTTTCCTGCCAATTATGGTATTAGTCATAAAGCCAGTCCCCACCTTCTCGTACAGCCCCCCTCCCCATCAAACAACAACAGTAAAGTACTGTAAATGGAGCCATCTAATATTCACATTCCCACCTCCCACTCTCTACCACGTTGAAATCGCAGTGCCACTGTGTTCTGTGTTATCGGGTCCAGCAGAGGTAGCGGCCGGTAGCAGGTGGTTGCTGTATTAGCAAAACAGGCGTCTGTGTGCACAGTGTGAGTGTTCCCCCTCCCCTCTTTCTGAGCAGCCCCCTGTGCGTTGATCAGTTCTATTCTTGGGGAGGTGTGAAGATAGCAATGCCCCCATTGCTGGTTATTTTAGCCGAGGCCATATCCCCCTGCCAGCCTGATAAAGACCGGACTCTGTGTGCTTATCTGGGCTCTGCTGTACCTCAGTCTGTTTGAGAAAAGCTTAGGGAACAGAGGGAGACGTTGAAAGGGACAAATGTCCACTGCAGGAAGAATGTCCTTTCAATGTCATATCTGAAAACATGAGGCATGCTTACTCACTTTTTTATTCATAAACATATTTTAAGACGCGTTACAATAAATGCAAAGATACATTTGAAAAAAACTGCACAGACAGATAAAGAAACCTGAAATTTTCTGTACTTATTTCAGTTTCAGTACTCCAGTTCAATGTCACACCAAAGGATGTTGAACAGATCACAATGCCCTGTCACCATCACATCTCACTATTCCAGGTGTAAAAACCTCATTTTGCCTCACCAGAAAATGGACCATCAGGGTTAAAACATATTCATACCATTAAGATAATCTCTTAAAGGATGTTTTCACCCAAATACAAACCTGTCATTCTTTTCTGATAGCGCATTCCTTTTAATGCCGTAGCAGTGCAAAAAGAGACTGTTGTATTTTCTTCCTCACCAGAGTCTGTTTTGTTTTGCTGTAATGTAGCAGGTTGCAACCTCTTTCTAATTTAGGCATTAATTATGTAGTAAAGTTGTTAAATATTGTAGCTTTCACGTCTTCATTTTCAATGCAACTGGATTTTTGCAAAATCTCAAGAAGACATATTTGTTAAGATTATTGTATCAATGAAGAGTGTATTTAAATATTGTTCTATTTTAGTTTTATTTTCTGTCTGGACACATTTTGGAAAACCACCAGTTTATCAGAGGATTATGAAATTAAACAAAGAAACTCCCTTTTAAATATGAATATAAAATCCCAATTGAAATCTTTTCCTAAAAGTTTAGTTTGAATCTCATAAATGGCATAAAGAAGTAGTTCTTCAGTCGAACTTTGCAAAGGGGTTGAAAATGTAACCCAGTTTAAATTTTTGGCTTCGTCCATCATACTTCTTGAAGATTTAAGTTTCAATTTATCCTTTTTAGTTTTTAAATAGGTTACTTAACAGTAAGTAATATTCACCTTTTTAGGGTTAGGGTCACTCTTTCCCCATAATATTGATGTTAAAATCTACTGTATAACATTTTTTTGCTTGTTTTTTTGAATTGGAAAATAGGCACTTTCGCTTAAGATAAGTTGAGCTTAAACCTTTCAATCAGATATTAATCTTACTTTTTTATTTCTACAGTCTTTTCTTCAGAGTTGTGAACTGATAATAGGACTACATCTTAGAAGTGAACCATTAGAGTTACTGTATCACATTAAAAGATTGTACAGAATACCTTACAGCTTAAACATGTTTCATATCAAATATGCAGATAAATGCCAATTATCTTAAGACTGTTTGCATTGTGAGGCCTTTGTTAACTATACCTCCCGAAAGATTACATTGCTTGGTACAAACTATTGATGTGGGTTTGAATGTAAACACGATGGGTCTCTCCTGCTTTTACAGTCACTTAGTGGTTTTGAGTTTATCTGTTTCTTTTAATTTAAAATCAAGTCTGCCATCATGATCTGTATTATTCCAAATACATTGAAGACAGATTTTTGTTGTAAATTACTGAATACATTGGGAAACAAGCTCAAGTATTTATCTCATTACTAGGGCTGGGTATTTTTGCCAAAGTCATGAATCGATTTGATTTTGATTCATACAGTTCTAAATTGATTAATTTCGATTCGATCTGTTTTTACAATAATGAAAGTGGTTCAACTGTGTTTCAAAATACTCATATATTTTATTTTTTCCTGCCATATTAAACACAAAGCGCAAACTTGTAAATCAGACAGTTTAAACTTGAGATGTGAACAAAACTGTCTCATAAGTGCAAACTTGTTTGTGAAAAGAAAAGCCTCACTCGAGCAAGCAGACGTGACACAGCGGGGACACAGCGGTATTGCATTAGCTGCATTATCTTCACTGCACAAACTATATTTGCAGAGTTGTCTGTAACAACTACAGGGTGTTTGCTGGTCAGCCCCCATTTGTTAATGTCTTCAGTCAACCTATTGGCTATTATTTGTTTTATATTCTTGAGTGCATCTGTCCTTCATCACTATAAAACTAATCAATCTCATACCCTAGAAATCGATCCTGCAAAAATGTAAAGGAATCGATTCAAAATCAATTAAATCGATTTTTTTACCCAGCCCTACTCATTACTGCTGTATCATGTGTATGAGTTTTCTGTACAGATTGTTTTTTTTTTTTTTTTACATATTTTCTTAGAATTCTTTCTGTCTATGTATCTTTTCAATAAATATTTGTTTATTTGATTATTTTACCATAGCTTTATAAATGGTGATTAACACAGTAGCTGTTTGATAATGGAGGTGGTACCCTCTATAAGTATAAAATCTAGTACATGCATTGAAATATTGTTGTTAAACTAACAGGTTTTTGAAATATGAAATCCTACTAAATGTAGCATATCAAAAGTGAGTCACTATCTCTTTCTTAGAAGGATTTATATAATGATGATGATTGCATTTGAAGTTATTGAGAACTTTTACCCCAAACTGTAATTTACGTTTAAAAGAAAATATATATATTTCCTCGGAGATGAAAGATTCTTGTCAAGTAGCAATAGAATATTATAGCTGCAAAAAAAAATATTTAGCCAATATAGCTTGATATATGAAATTGTTAAGAAATGAAAGCATATTTTGTTAAAATTCTATTTTACATGGAAGGATAAATGTTCTGATAGGAAGATTTGGAAGGAAAGAAAAAGTGCCATGGAATTGAAATACTCAAGGTGTAGCCGCCATAGGTTAACAACTTAGCAACTTTACCAACTCCCTTTGCTCAGCTGTCAGCATTACCAAGCGATATGATTGAGCACAAAGCCTGAAAGCTTCTGCTCACTTTTGCACTGTAGTTTATTTCATTCTGATGTCACAACCTACATATAGCACCTGTTAATATTTTGGGTTGTTATGTGCCATCACTCTTGACCACAAAACATTTTAAGCACTTAAAAGCCAGACCTTGTTCAACCTTTTCCACACTGCAATTATTGGTGTTGGTAAGGTTGAAATTAGAGGTGAAAAAAAAAGACCACGCTTAAAGTCAGCACTAACTGGCAGATGAGGCCCAGAGGCACATAGCTAAAGAGAACAGAGAAAAAAAAAGAAGGTTAATTACACTCATCAGAGTTCACACAATCATAAACCCCATACCCCCTGTAGTAAATGCAGTATAATTGTAATTCTTACACATTCAGCTGAAGGGGTGCTTGATGGTAAATACACACAAAAGCACTGTTATAATTAACCATAAACAAATGATAATACACAAGCAATTTTTCTGTGTAGTATTTTCTCCGTTTCTTTTGTCCTCATTAATGGTTAAGCCATTAGTATATAGTTTCTGATAGATGATAAAAACCATTTTGTGATTTTCACTTTTTGGAAAACAAAACTGGGGACTATAGAAAAAAGCATTTTAGCTCACGGGGAAGTGTGTAATGCTGGGTCTGGAATCAATGACTATGGCGTCGCTGAGATGCAGACTTCGCATAAAGACCAAAACAGTAAAACAGTGTGTGCACTCACATTAGCCATTGTACAGTGTGGTTGCTGTAATCAAGGCTGCACATCTTTATGGAATGATTCCGGCAGAAGAAAGTTTTGCCAGACACGATGGTGGCCCCTGGATCAAGCTCCTGATTTTCATGAGACAAACGGGAAAAGTCATTAGAAAGTTCTGGTGAATTTCCGAACAAAATCAAACCACCAACTTATGCTAACTTGACTCGTAAAAAAATAAAATAAATTGGAAAAACTGAAACAGAGGTTAAAGCACTTGGTTATTGGAGGATGAAAAACTATATTTTTGCACATGGATAAAAAGTTTTGCGTAAAATCCAAGAAAAAACGTACAACTCATGTGAACTTCTGTTATCACAAGCACCAATTTCTGCAGTCTAAGCCATAGATGGGTCAATGTGAGTTGCTTTTTCTAGCTAATCCATACTGGGCTAGGAGTGCAGCTGCGCTGTAGTTAGGTTGAACCTGACAGAAAGACCCTGGGTGATTTACTGCTAATGTTTTGATATTGCTTACATCTGATATGGTGGGGATATCTGGTTGTTATTAGGAATAGTTCACATTACATGCAGTCACCTCTCCACCTGCAGTCCCACGGGGCCTTAGGAGTAACCTTGTATTCTGCTGTGCACTCAAGTCAAAAGCAAATACATTACCAAACAGATTTATAGAGCTAGAACAAAGTTATATGGGTACATTAAGGACGATGAAGTATCATTTTACAGTTCAGACAACTAAGTTGAGTCAAGTATGAAAAACGTTTGTGTTTGATAAATCTATGCCTAGAAACAATTACTCCTTAAACTTGTATGAGCCTTATTTATGTTGAGAATGAAAAAAATATGAGTTTGCAAATATAAAATAGAAATAATTATCTATGGATGAACTTTTCCTTGAGAATAATCAAATTGTATTCTAGTCTACTTTGACTCCTGAATGGATATTTTTTCCTTTATTTATGAATAAATACCATCTATCCTAATTTAACTTTATTTTATTGTAAAGAATTAATAATATTATATATATAATTATTATATAATTTAATTCCTAAGGTTTTTCTTCGATTCCTGGTCTTTCTGCATGGAGTTTACATGTTCTCCATGAGCTTGCGTGGGTTCTCTCCAGATACTAAAAACTTCCTTCCACAATTCAAAAACGTGAAAGTAAAGGTTAATTAGCTTCTCTAAAGTCCCCTTAGGTGTGTTTGTGTGTCAATGGTTGTGTGTCTCTGTGTTGCCCTGCGAAAGTCTGGCGTCCTGTCCAGGTTGTACCCCGCCTCTTGCCTGTAGACGGCCAGAGATAGGTACCGGCCTCACCGCGACCCTAGACAAAGATTAAGCAGTAGAAAAAGGATGGATGCTTGATTCTCTTGTGTGAAAGCTGCTGTGCAAAGTATCCTTGATTACTTATTGGTAGTGGTAACACAAAAACTAATTTATATAGATTTGCATCTTTTAAATAATGAGGTGCAGGAATATCTATGAAGCCTTAGGTTAAGCCTTTGTTTAGAAAGTGCAACTGAAAGTAGTTTTGTTACTTTAGGAGTATCCTAATGTTTTATAGATGGAAATTAAAAAGGTTCTGAACAGGTTTTGATTAAATACACGTCTCTTTCATAAGGTGTAGACCCTGTGGCACATCGTTTTGTAGAGCAGCTTAGCATTTTGCACTTTTAAATAAGAGCTAAAGTTTGTGAATTTTAGGAAAACTTTTTGACAAGTCGTCTAGCACTTTTAATGACTCGCACATTCTTGACAATTTTCCAGCTTCTAGACCTGTCACCTCCTCTCGCCACCATTTCAGCATTCTTTCCAACACTGACCTTTCCACTTGCTCCTTTTCTTGTCCTGTCATTCATGACTGTGTCACATTTCAGTTTTATTTCTGTCCCATCTGTTTTTTTCTTAAAGTTTTTTATAGTATTTATTTGGATACATGGCCATTTTATTTAAACCTCAGGTAATACTAAAAAAAAAACTATATGCAGTACATTGTATTAAAGAAAAGTCTTGAATCGGTCAGAGGATAAATTCAGACAAACATCCAGGCGTTCACATTTATTCTACATCTATCTCATCTTGCGAAACAGGAGAGAGGGGGAGAATGCGACTGGGTGGAAATGTCAAACGGTCCACGGGAAAACCAATCAAAGACTGCCGGCCTTCAGTAAGAACCGCTACCATGGGCTTGCTGTGTGTAAAGCCCTTTTCTGTCTCAACAGAGGGCAAATTGTAAAGGGAGGTCAAATCTGGAGGAGCTGTGTTGTGTAAAACCGCTCAGTGATGTTCAGGATGGAAATTGAAAGTGTAAATTGCCCGAAGGGATCGTTTTTATGCTTAAGGAAGATGAGGAAGGCAACTTCCTGGAGGGCTAAGGTGCTCATATCACACTACGACTTTTCTGTATGCTTAGCATATAGAGCGCTGAGAAATACACAGTTGATAGAAGTTTTATTTTTTTGGGTTGATTTCTTTTCAACAGTTTAAAAGCACTTTTGATGTTTCAGCTTTCCTTTCACACTACCAGCACAGGCGCCATAACAGTGGACTGAACTTAAATGGCTCATAAATCACATATATGGCATTTAGCTTTAGAAGACTGAGAAAATGATTTTGTTTGTCCTTTATAGTGCCTATCAATTCTGTTATAAATGAAAGGGTCATCTGAAGGGATGTATAGCGGTTGGTTTGATCTCTACAGAATATTTACATCTGAAATGTTGGGCTTAATATTTTGAGGCAGTGAGTTAAAAATTTGAATGTAGCTGCCCTATTTTCCAGAGGCACAGCACTCACCCTTGTTCTTTTCCTCTGCCATGTCTCATGCCATTCCTTTTTGCTTCATTCTCCTTCCTCACACCTCTCTGCGCCTGATAACGAATGCAGGAATTCTCCCTCATATGTGTTTAGCAGTGCTCAGAGACCCGTGTCGGCCCGTGGTCCCTCAATTATTAATTTGATGTTGTGCGCTTGGCCGTTTGATCATTGCCGTATATCTGTGTGATTCAGATTTAACAAGTTCCCCAGGAGGCTGTGTTTCTTTTTTCTTCTTTTTTTTTATCCAGTTTGTTATCTTAAACCTACTTTAACCCAGACTTTTATAAAACTTTTGATGGACTGAGATGGATAATTTAACAGACATTTCTCAGTTGTTAAAAAAAGGCAGCGTATATTAAGTCAGCGGAGTTCAGCTACTGATAGTTTTGCACCATGTCCAGTAACAGAAACTGTTGGTTATCACCATAAAGGGGAAAACTCCCTTTCATGGGGTCATAACTTTAATGATCTTTTCCAAAGCCTTTCGTCTCCACCGACCATTGTCCTTTGTCTATTTCCTCGTGGAATGATATATATGTAGGCCTGTAATAATCACGACCTGGGCATTCCGATATAAATTTGAAAGTTGTAAAGCACTGCAGTTTGAGCAGTGGATTCAAATAAGTGGCGTAGAGTGAAAATTAGATACAGAGCCAGATAAGATGTGTGGATGCTAGCACACCAACTCGGTTGACATTTGGAAGTGAGTTCTTTGTGAAATGTAATTAAAGGAACTGAGTTAGCACCAGTGCTGCAGCATTTATCTTATGGCCTGTGGTAATGTATGTTTTTCTTTGCTCTCCAGCACCGCCGCGCTTCACTAAAGTTCCCGTTGACCAGATTGGTGTCTCAGGGGGCGTGGTCTCCTTTGTCTGCCAGGCAACAGGCGACCCCAAGCCGAAAGTTAGTTGGAACAAGAAAGGAAAGAAGGTGAACTCTCAGCGCATAGAGGTAAGTTTGTGGAATATGCTGTGCCTTTCTCCTTTTTGCAGGTGTGCTGGGCTGAATTAATATGAGGAGACAGAGTATTTGTTACTGCCATGTCATACAGCACTAAGCCAACAGATTACAACTCTAATTGCTTGCATGCAGGTCTTGTAAAGTAAATTAAAAAAATCTAACCTCATAACACATATCGGAATCAATCATTTTGATGCGTGATACTGGAGGACTACTTCTTCATGTTCATTTGGATTTACAGCAAACTGCATGAAAGAATGTACCTCTAAATCTCAATGTAGAAGTCACAAACATTGAACTTCTTCACATTTTTTATCTTTTTACAAACACAAATTACATTTATATTTTTAGTACTTTATGCAATAGACCAGCAGTAATTATTGTATTAATGAATGGTGCAAAGGTAATGTTGGCTCTGGATGTAGAGGTTTGTCCTCCATCTGGTGGGTTTCCGGTTTTAGCCCCGACGCTGCACAAATGGCAGCAAAAATGTATTGATTGGGCATTACAGAAATATGATCTTAATGGATGAATAGCAAGATTAAGCTGAAGTTGGAAAAAATAAAACTTAGTAGTTGGATGAGTTTTGCCTAAAGCCATGTAGGGAACACAGTAAACATACATTTTCTCTTGTTTATCAGAACATTATAGTGGGTTTTGGTATGTTGTTACCACTGCAATTCACCCTGAACACACAAACTCCATCATGATACATGATGGAAACTAGAAAGCTAGTTTTCTTAAGAGACGGGGAAGCTGGTCAGATTTGATCAAAGAATGAGTTAAGGTAATTAAAAGGTAAAACTGTTCAAGACTTGAGATTAGAGGGAGCTTCAGATTTCACCTTCCAGCATAGTTTATTCATGTTAGGAGCTATTGATTGAAATTATGAGCAATGCAGGTAGAGAGATAACTCAAAACACTTCCAGATGCAACTGCAAGAAAAACTGTGCTGCAAAGAGGTGGCTCAGAGGGGAGGGATTTTTTTATTTGCACATTATTTTAACTTTGATTATATTTATGTGCTATTTTGTGTTGAAAAATACATGTAGAAGGTAGTTTGTGGTTGTAGTATGAAATTAAATGAGAAAATGTCAAGATCTATGAATATTTTGTAAATTTTTATAACAGTTTTGACTTTGAGCTTTCTTGTTTATTGCCAGTAGTTTTCTTTCATTTTTAATATAATATAAGCTTTTTCGATTTTTTATTTTTATTTTTAGCTTTCCTACAGTATCAAGATTTTTGCAAACTGATGCAGACCACTGTCATCACACCTTTCAGGGATTCACTTCTTTAACCTTTAAACATTAACACATCCATCATTAGCTACAGCTGCACAGTAATGAAATGCAGAGCATCCCCCTTCCTTTTTGCACTTGACTGACTCTGTTATTGTCACATTTTTCCGTAGCTCTTTTTTTTTTTCTTTTCCTGGAAGCAGCCCTGTCTGCATGATTATGCCTGTGCGTTATTCATGATGTTTGTTATTCACTTCTCGGCAGGCATCCCAGATGGCATCTCTAAAAGTCTTGACTGATGCTCAATGTCTCTTAATTAAAAAGTTGCTTTATTTAACAATGACAACAGTGACAGCACTCAGATCAATGTGCACACTCGAACCCGCACAAATCAACTGGCATCATGAGGGAAACCATGGGGGAGGGCGCGAAAAAGGAGACCCCCCCCCAGCAGAGAGCAGCAACCACAGGAAGACCAGAATCCCAACTGAAGACAAAATAAAAAGTCTTATTTTGTGCTTGCTCCTCCTCTGCATGCTATGTGGTAAACAAAGCCAAGGGGGCGAAGGATTCGAGCCAAACGGACGCTTCATTTAGTCGGACAAGAAAAAAATGTTTTAAAGTGGGTTTTGAAGTGGTAGTTTTATTTTTGTTCTTATCTCTTCTGCCCTCTAGACAGCTGCTTTGATATTGATCATGTTGCCATGCTCGGCAGTGTTTTTAGCCTAATTAGCGGCTCAGGCTAGGGATGTGCTTCACAGGAACAGCAGAGCTGCTGAAGACTCCTGTTTGTGTCTCAAAGTCACACACTGCTCCGACAGCCGAGCAATAAAGCCTTGGTTGAAATCGTATAAGCTTCCATTTAGGAGGCTGACCCTTAAACTGCAGCATTTGCTGAGGCTGACCAGTCTATCCAAATGGAGACCAAATAATTATGTTTCAACAGCTAGAAACATTTTTTCTCCAGAACTGTCACCATTAAAATTTTACTTTTGTACCTATTGGTCTATTGATAAATGGTGAGATTAGGCATGGAAAAGGATATTTAAATCAAATGATGGCCAGATTCTCTAAATGCAATATTGATACTGTCCCTCACAAATATAATAAATTATTTAAACAAATAATAAGCTTCTGTTTGTAGCGACCACAATCCTAATCCATGAGATATCTGTCTTTGCTGTTCTGAGTTCTTTCAACAAAACCAAGCAAAAGGAAAAAAAGAACAAAGCAAAAAAAGCATGATTAAAGATTTTAGCAAGATCAAAACAAAAAGCACGAACTGTGGAGGAAAACTGTTTTTTTAATGATTCTCTTCTTTCAGAAGAATATACCAAAAATGTGGGGCATGTGTTTACATTTATCGATCACAGCGGTACCATCTTCATACTTGTGTCCAGTTGACCGTTTCAATAAAATGTATTAATCCTGTTATGATAACAATGACAAGCTAAAAACCATATACTGTGTATGTTATCATTACAGCTCAGTTCTGATAACGCTTATATACTGTGTTTATATTTCAATATCCTGATTTAGTGGATCAATGTTTTATTCTATTAAGCGGTATAGTTCCACGACTTACTGGAATGGCTTTCCTAAAATAGCAGATCATATAAAAGTAAGCAAAGCAAAGTAATTTATTCTAGACTAGAAGATGACACTATATTCCTAGATAGTTTATATTCACATAGAAGTCCCTCGAGCTCCATGTAACCAATGGTTACTACCTTTTTCTGGTGATCTGCTTTACAACAAAGTTAGAATCTTTTGGTATTTGGATTGAAATTGCAAACAAAAGCAATAAAACTTTTTGTCTTTGTGCTTCATTTCACAGACCATTGAATTTGACGAGGGTGCTGGCGCTGTGCTCAGAATCCAACCTCTTCGAGCGCCACGTGATGAGAACATTTACGAATGTGTAGCCGAGAACAGCGCAGGAGAGATCACCGTCAATGCCAAGCTCTCCATCATCAGAGGTAAATCTTCCACCCCCCCAAAACAAATACAAAGGCAAAGAAAAGGATATCTTTGCATGAGGTTTATCCATCGGGTTTTAAAATATCATGAGGCATTTATGGCGGGAATTTTCATCTCCAAATGGTTTTGAAGCTTTTCAGTCACTGGACCTTGTTTAGAGTGAAAGAAAGAAAGTTAATTAGAGAGGCAAAAAAAAGGAACCCAGAGCAGGATTTACAGAAAGTAAGTAGTTTTCTTTTTTTTATAAAAAAAAAAAAAAACCTTCCTAAAATGTATGTATTTCTCCATTTAATTTTGTCTGGGTTTTTCTAGTAAAATTTCAATTTTCAAAACTTTGACTTCATACATTCAAACGATGTCAGATCTGTGGTTAAAATACCCGATTTACCTGAACCATGATAATATTTTTAACAACTGGGGAATTTGCTACTGCACTGTCTTGGAAATTTTAAAGAATGTTTGTTAATTACAGAATTTTTTGATTGTACTAATCAGTTGTCATTCATGCAATAGCTGAAACTCTCATTAGCAGCGCTTAGATTCTGGTGTTGAATTTGATTGATTGGGCATCCAGTCATACTACAGCAGCTGACAGATGTGCCTGGGCATCCCAAAGAAAAAAAAAAAAGAGTATCCACAGATAAAGCAGCTGTACCATAACAGTAGGATATGATAAAAAGAGCTATTTGAGATTGAGCATGGATATAATATATCTAAAGGTGTTCTGAGATTATCTACGGTGAGCAAACGTGCTGCCTCGTACCAGACTGTGTCTTTTTCATTCCACCTTTGTTTAACTGATTTCACTACATAGACCCGCATGGTACAGATGTCTCTTTTTTTCCTTTTTTCTACTCTCCTGCCACCTGCCTTGATTCCTGGGCTCAATTAAGCTGAGCTAATGCTGCCTGGCTGGCAGCACAAACACTGTGTCTTTCTAGATGTCAGATCCCCCCACCCTGCTGTGGGCAGCATTTTACTGTTAGGAATATAGCGCCACCTTCCCCAAAATCGCTCAGGTGCATATATGCAGTTATTATTTCAATAACTTTGATGGGACTAAGCTATTTAACCATTTTCTGCCCCCTTTAAAGCTACTTGTATGATAATTACCTTAGAAGAGCTATGCCTCCCACATTTGTTTTCTTTTCTATCCAAACCCCCTGGAGACATTTGACTAATGTCTCAACCATTTGTAAATGTGAGACAAGCAGATGACAAAGCGCATAATGTAAAATACAGAGCAAAGGTTAAAGACACCACAATCAGGATTTTCACTGATATCCTATTTTTGCATTTTGTAGATGTTTCATTTTCACACCTTCACACCGCTCCTCAAAATTATATATAGATGTTTCATTGAAACGGCTATTAGCATCTTGTTTTAACATTTAACATTGGCTGAAACAACTAATCGGATGAATCGATTATTGTAATTATTGTCAACTAATTTAGTATTAGATTTTTTTCTGATTGAAGTGTAGAGACTCTAAAATGTGCCTTTAGAGGACAGAGCGACCCATCTTGAGCAACAATTTTAACAAAATTGCAAAGAAAATATATAAACTTTTCCTCAGTCAATATGCTCTATCCAGAACTCCTCAAGTGGAAAAGTTTTAGTTTCACCTTGTTTAACTTGATAAAAAAAAATCATCTTTAAGGAACCTTTTGCTATCAGATTATTAATCTATTAATCGACAGATTAATCGATTTGCAAAATAATGGTTAGTTGCAGCCCTACATTTAGCAGCTTGCTTCACTACCAGCAGTATTTGGAGCCATCAGTAGTCTTTAATGTGATGTTTCTAAAAGGCAACTGTAATTTAAAAATCTTGCAGGTTCTCTGATACATCGATGCTAAAAGCTTTGAAAGGATAGAAAAAAAGCACCTCTGCCCTACTCTGCATTTCCTACTTGTCATTTGCTAAAATAATTGCCTTTTTTAATAGCAACATGCCAAACCTGTTGTTCATAGTTGAAAGGTGTTGTTGATGGCATCACCTTCAGGTAGTTTAAATAATGCTGTTAAGTATTATGAAAAATATTCAAATTTTCCAATTTGCAGCGGATTAGAAACAAATTAAAATAATCTGATACAGGTCACTATATGATAGGTTGGTATTTTCACACCAAAGCTCAATTTTGTTCGCTCCAACCTGGAAAATCCATAGACAGGCAAAAATACTCCTCAGCAGCGAACATTCAATGTGGAATTTAGATTATATACCTTGGCACTGGTACACTAGGGTCTTCAGAAGGAGTACAGAACAAATCCACAGCTTTCCACACAAGCAGATGACAAATGTGAACTTATTAAAATCAACCCCAGAGCCTAAAGGAAGAAAGCGGGTCTCCTGTGCAGTCGAGACAGAGCACTGAAAAGGAAGGAGGTAAGTGTGTTGATGGAGGAGAATTTGACAGATAAATGTCTATGGAGGATAACAGAAAGGCCCTGTTTTCTATCTTTAACTAGGCCCAAAGCTCCTAAATTAACCATTTAATATCAGGAAGGAACCAAGGAAGACTACGTTTGTAATGAAACGTCTGTCAAGAAAATGCAGGAATGGAGATTGTTGGCGGAAAGTAAAGAAGACGGGGGAAAAAAAGAGTGACTGCACAGCAGAAAACACAGGGATTTAAAATTCCAGAACAGTTGGCTCAAGATGAAATGAAATGACAAAAGGTGATTTGTATGATTGGCGGCGGAGAACAGGTGAGGAGGACAATAGCTGAACATGAGTTCTTGGAACATGGCAAAGGATTACAGGATATAGGACAAGGCACAAGGGAAAGATTTCCAGTAAACAGAGGGGATGTGGTTTGGGATTTAGACGGGCAGAAAATGGGTCGCCACGATGGGTGACTTGGCTGGAGAGCCATGGCACACATATGGGAGAGGGCTCAGCTGCATCCACATTTGACCACAAATTTGATTGCATTATAAAATTCAAATGCGCAGCAGCATTTTGATCAGCTATGCATTAGAACCATTATTAGTGTAGTAGTTATAGAGATGCATGAGTTCCACAGAGCATAGCTGATTATTCACCTAAGCAAGACTATTTTTCTCAGACAATCAAAATGTATGAAACACATGCTTTTATACTTACAATGGGAAAGGGTGTCTGACAGTACATTTATTATGCATTAAGTCTGGTTTATACACAAACATGCATAAAAAAGCACTTTATAGCAGTTTTATTATAGAGGGAACGGATTAACTTTGACAAAATGCAGGATCTTGTAAGGATTTGAAATGAAATTAATAACAGTCTAGTGAGGACTTGTAAAGATATGCACACAAGTACCAGAGATACAATGATGCATTCTAACTACATGCTTGCGTAAAACTACAACTCAATAATGTCTGTCTATAAAAAGCAAAACTGTAAAGCCTTATTAAGCCTATTTGGTACGTTTTCTGAGTGTGTTCACATATTTTGATAGCAATGGCGGGTGTCTTTGACTGTGACACCTACTTGGCTTTTACCTCACCGCTACAGCTGAATACCTAAGATGGGGGCCATCTGGCTCCACTAAGACTTTAACAGAGTCCTCTGTGAGTCCTTGGAGGGGGACATACAGGCGTATGAGATGCACTCTGGAGATGACATGACTTGTTGTTGGTTTTTGTTGTTGAGTTTTTCTTGTTTGTTTGCTTGTTTGTTTTTTTTTTTTATTTCAAGTTGCCTTTATTCCCACTATGTTTTACAGTGTCATAATAAAGGCTAACCCACCATTGGAGGACTGTCAGCTCCCTATGTTTTGGGATGACAAGGAGTTATCCTTCCCTTGAGTAATTCCCTGTTGACTCTGCTGTAGTTTTACTAAGTAAATTGGAGCTGAAATTGGATTCTTCTTAAAAAATCTTAGGAACTTTGATTAAATCTTTTTTTTTTTTTTCATCTTTAAAATATAGTTTTTTTTATTCCATCCTTGTGTTTGTGTTGCCCCAAAACAGATCCCAGCCTGCCAGAGCAGCTCTTGAGGCAGAAGTTATTGAGTCTGTTAAATTAAAGCACTGTGTGGAAGCTATTGAAGTCTCTGCTTCGTTCTGTATGACCCAGAGGGCACCAGAAACTCTCTTCACTTCATATACACAAACATTCAAGCTCATATCCGCTTTATTTTCTCCTGCCACTCCCAGTCAGGTGGAACCAATCAAACGTATCCCTCTCTGATTCTCAGCATCAAACACCTTCCACACCTCTAGCTCTTTCTTCACTTTAAACTACGTCGGCCGCCTGGTTTTTATCCCTTTGTTGTTTATACTTGTTTTATCAGTTTTGTTATTTATTTTCACCTTAAATCACCCGCTGATCATGTTTTAGGCCTAAGGAATCTTTTCTTTTTTTAGAGTATATCTAAACTTCTAATCAGCAACATATTTAAAAGTTACCACCAAATAGCTTTAATTTGTACTGGCCTGATTAATTTTTTTCTTAAGCTATTAGAAAGTTCTGTTGACATTAATCATCATTGTTGGTTAAAGATTGAGAACTATTTCATATATATTTTTAGCCTTATGCTTTTGTATATGCTTTATTTTTTTCTTGCTTTTTCTTCTTATTATATTGATTTTTATTGGAGTTGTGTTAAAAGCTTAATGTTTGCTTTAAACTATGTTTGTCCAACTCTAAGATTAAGTGAAAAATGTAACTCAAATGGGAAAAAAAATGCGTATAGGTGAGATTTTGAGCTGTAGTGATGCCAACTATGTCGGACTGGTTTGCTTTTAAGGTGTATATGTCTTAACTGTATATGACCGAGAGATGAAGACAAAGAAAGGGGGGGAAAAATGAGAGAGGGAGACCAAGAGGAGGCCAGCAGGCAGGCACTGGCCAGCTGGTAATGAGACAGTGAAGAATAAGCTTGGCAGTATCAGCACCAGATCTGTCTGCTCTTCCTGTCTGCCTGCATCTGAAATGGCCTTTGCCCCCTTCCACTTGTCTCCAACTGTTAGAGAAAGAGCAAATATGACAGACTGCAAAAGTTAGGCCATAAGAAGAGTTGAAAGGTTACAAGACTAATATAACTGAAAAAAGAATAAATAAGATGGCAGCATATGTACACCTCAGTCTACTGTAGTCCTGCTTATAGGTTCAAGTGCTCAAATGGAAGTTCCTGGTTGTGATGCAGAAACTATTAGCTTTTACACTGCTTTGCTCGTCTGAGATGTTTTTGAATTACATTTTTGCTGGCATACCTGGCATGGTTTGAGTCTTTTAACTACCAGCCATGGCAGGAGGAGGTTGGTCAAGAAGGAGCGTGTCAATGGATGCTTGACACTTACTGAAAAAGAAAATGTAATGGCTCTCAGAGCTTATACCCTGACATTCCTCCCTGTGTACCTAAATAAAAGGAGCTGCATTGCTTTGTTTACCTGAATTATCTCCGCCGTGTTCAAGATAAATTAGTCTATTTTAAATCCAAACAGCTTTTACCATTGCTGCCTGCAAGCTATTTGTTTGGAATTTGGCTGGTTTGAGATTTACTAGAGGACCAGTATTTTAATGTTCATATAGGGGTTACTCATGGCTGAGCTGGAAATTCAGTGCTGTTATTGGTTTAGCAGAGAAGGGCAGTAGGGCACAGGCAACAAATCAATAGGTGGATGTTCACCACATAGATGGCTCGCTTGCACCTGATCTCTTATTGGAAGCTTAAAAAGTTTTATTTCTTTAGAAATATCCTCTTTGCTGTCCTTGAATGACTTCACCATTCTTCTTACTCCCAGAAGCTCTTTCCACTTATCTTTTACCTTTTCCCTCCTCATGCATCACTTTTTACCCCCATACCAGTATTTTTCAGTTCTTTATGGCACGCCATCAGCACTCTGCTATCAATTTTACACAGTGTTTTATTCTACTGATGATTGCAGGCTGACTGGAGCCTGTCTCAGCTGTCATCATGTAAGATGTAAGGTAAAGCCAGGACAGTTTATCAGTTCCATCGCAGGGGTTAAACAGAGTTTTCCAAAACAAACAGCAGTGTAAACACTAAGCCAAGCGTCTGGACAAGTTAGGATATTTTCTTTTCTCTTGGATGAGGAAACTATTGTTACTCAAGCAATCTAGACAAACACAAGGATAACAAGCAAACTTCTCATAGTTCCAAAATGGAAACTTTCTTGCTGTGAGTCAAGTTCTATAAACACAACATCAGTAAAACCTAGCATTTCAAGTTAGAGATAGATAGAAAAATATACATTAAAAAATTCCATACCGTATATAAGAATTACCCATTACAAATATATTACAATAATAAGTAATTCAACATCATGTTTCGTTTAGATAATTCAGCCTTTGGACTTCATTACATGTTTGCTTCTAATTAGTTGAATATGGAATAGTGTTGCCTAAATAAATATGTTAATCTCTTTGCTTTAATTGTGCAATCAATGATGTGGAAAGTACACACATATAAAGGGACACATTTATCCCACTAAATGTTGCATGCAGATGCACAGGGTATTTAATTGCTAAAAATTTTGAACTCCTAAAACAAAACAGCAATAGAGTTATATCAACTTACAAATGTTTAATAGTTAAAAAGGGAACTATGACTCTTTGCGCCACATCAGATGAGAATAGGGAGAAAAGGGTGAGTCCTGTTGAACCTTAAGGAGTGATGACTTGGAAGGGCCCAGCTCATGCATAAAGAATAGCAAGGGGATGTGGCCTGAACTGCCAGCTTCATGCATATACATCAGCCAACAACCCAGGTGACTGAATTCATACAACATGGGGGTCATGCTGGAGCACCTCAGGGCTGGAAGTTGATGAGACTTAAAAGTCCTGAGTGCTTTAGAAGTGCTGTGTGCAGGCCTATTGCGGTAAAGGTTGAAGGAAGAGCTAAGTAAGGTGATTATTATTCATTCCTGTTTGACGGGAGATTACAGCTTAGTTAAAGAAGAGAGAGAAACTTAAAAAAAGCCTATAAATGTATAAAATGTTTTATGTAATGTAGAAGTAAGTACAGTTTTAACCAAGACTAACATTCAAGTGTTGTGAAAGCTGAGAATTATTTTGCATTTGTGTTAATATTTGGGTGTGAATAGGACCTTAAAATAATTGCTGAAATGGAGAGTTAGCAAAATTGTATTCTGATTGAGCAGAGGTGATGGGGGTATAGTGACAACAAATGTTTGTTATGAGATACTATCTGCATTACACACACATAAATAAAATCTTCATTGCTCTAAAAAAGCAAAGAACAAAAAACATTCTTCTTGAGCATTTCCCCCTTTGTTAATGCTGCTCAGGGATCCAAGTAGATTTAAATTCACATGGTGTTGATATAAAAAAAACACATAGAGAGCTTACATAATTGCCTTGTAATACCATGGCAATCCAGACCTAAATTTAATGAATCTGCCAACTAAAATGTTGACATATTCAAAGGAAACAGAAAATGAATATGTAATATTTTCTCTGGATATAATTTAAATAATTTATTGGTAGTACTTAAAGAATGTTTAGTACCACCTTTTCTCGAGCTGGTAGAAATAAAATATTGATAGTTATACAAAGGGATTTTTTTTACATTTAGCAGAGGATGATCAGCCCCATAGTTTATTAAGCAGCAAGAGACATACTGCTGAGAGCGAACCATCAGTGTGGACCATAAAGTGCAGACTCTGAGCTACACTCGTGCAAAGTCGCATTTATGCATAAGCACAGCTTGGAGATCAGAATTTATATATATATATATATATATATATATATATATATATATATATATATATATAGACATATATACATATACACACAATAAATTAAATTACAATAATTAAATTTTCCTTAATGAGGATTGATTTCTTGTTAAGACCAATAGTCTCTCTGTATATGAAACTGTTTCCTTAGTCTAATCCATAAACCTCCCTGAAATAACTTTGTGTTTGATGTTGGTCTTTGATTGAAGTCTTGACATTTTGGGTGTTTTGAAGGCAAGATTTTATTTTTTTGGCAGCACAGTGAAAGAGCTCAGCCCTCTTATGCTGTTGATTTTTGGCTGGGGAGCCGGGACAGCTTAGATTGGCCTTTGCTTACCATGATAAAAATGTAGGTCTTTTTTGTTGTGTTTTGTTTTTCTATTCAGGTAGACAATAAATTCCCCCAAACCTGTTATTTTGTGCAGTGCTAAACCTATCAATTAGTCTGTGCGCCAAAATACTGGTTGAAAACCTTGCGCATTCTTTTTCATGTTCTCATCAATGTGGGGTCAGATAAATTTGTCACTGTAAATCGTCTTCTTATAAACTTTATTTTAAATCACTTTGTTAAAAAAAAACTCTTAAAATGTATTTTGAAGAATGGCAGAATGCATATTAGAGCTCATATTCTATATAGTGAAAGGATAAACTGATGTAGCAGTAAAGGGGTGAAGCTTAAATGAATATAATACAGCTGCACTGCTTTCCACATTACGTCATTTATTGGCATGAGTTTTCAAGGTGCCCACTAATCTTCATTAGACAACCACCTCTGCACATATATGTACACACACATACACACACAACTTGAGAAAAGCACATTCATAGCAGACCACCTTTTAAAATAACTGGGTGACTTTTCTTTATAGGGAGGCATTACACATAATGGCATTGATCTCATCCCTTTGCTCCCATGGACACTGTCTTACCCCAAACTCCTTGGGGGTAAGATATGTGTTTAAGGAGATATAACCTGTGTAAAATAAATTTCCTCTTGCTGAGGTAAATTGATCATTGATCTCCATTATTTTTACTGTAGAATGCAAAATCTTGGAACAGACTTACTGCAATTGATCTTAAATCTTAATGTATAACTTTTACTCACCAGGGAACTGGTAGCTGGCAACACTGCACAGTCGCAAAATAAAAGTTCTTTGTGTTTTGGAATCTGTTTGCAGACAACTTTACAGTAGGTCAGTGGTTCAGAAGTCATGGAGTTACTTGTAAAAATAATGCCCAATTAACCCGTTTTTCACTGAAAGCCAAGGAGTTAAAGCCCAGGGATTTGTTTTACCTGGCTAATGGTATTCCTGGGTAATTTGTCAGCATGCCTTACCATTACCCAGATCATTTAGCATGAGAAAACTGCACTACACCTTCAGTCCAGCAGGTGATGGTAATAAAAATGTACAATTGGTTCTCAATTTATTTCTAGTGCCAACCTGCTATAAATACGTCCTGGAGCTTAAAAAGTTTATTTAACTTTTTTTTTTTTTTTTTACAAACCTGCATGTAGTCAGAGTTGCTTTATAAAAGAATGATTCTTTCAAAATAACAACTAAAACTGATTAACCCTTTAATTGCTTGGTCAACCAAAAAGTTTACCATTTGGTCAAGAAAAGGGGGTTTGGACGTTTACAAGGCAATTAAAGGATAAACAGTTATTTTCTTTTATAATAAAAAACAGGTAAATAGCAGATATAAACATCAAAAACATAAAACATTTTTTGTCAAATATTTATTTATTAAACTTAGACTAAATCTACAAGAAATGAATGTCTTAATCATAAGCATATATTTACTGTATATCAGATAGAATCTGTAGATAAACTCACCAAGGAAGGATCCCCACAAGTTGATAGACGTCCAACTCGTAAAATAAAAAAGGTATATTCTTACATTTAGTTAAATGGTTACACTCTACTAATTGAGGTTAACTTAGGCTTTGGATGCAACTTTTATATAAAGACTTTTTCAAAATCACTTTTAAAGAAGAAACAGGATCCTTGAAGTAATCTTAAAAACTTGATTCACTGCATTGGTTACTTTATTAGTCACATAATTTACTCTAGGATTTTGTTATCTTCATTTTGAGTCATACATGCTTCTCTAAAGCTTAAATTCTACTCTGGATTTACCTAGATGGATTTTTATAATTATTTGACTAAGGGGAAATAATGCAATTTAGGAGCTAAAAAAAACATTTTCTTTGATGTTTAGAAAATAGGAGAGGCATCTTATGAGCTTACTATTTTATGAAGATCATAAATGCAGAATTAACCAAACTTAAGTTGACTTACATTAATATAACCAAATTGCACTTGGGAAAGTAAGTAATAGGTGTTGCCACTAGGTGATAGCCATTAAAAGTAAAAAAAAAAAAAATCATCAATGCCTGAGGGTTAACATTTCGAGCCTCAGAGACAGAACCTTTTTATTATGTACATATTAAGCCACAGTACCCTATGTGCATATTGACATAAGAATTTAGGGGAGTTTGGTAACACACCTTGCAAATTCTGCTTTTTTTTTTTTTTTTTTTTACAGAACTTTTACTCACCCACCCGTCCCTCCACAAAATGTTCCCCCTTTTCCTGCCTCTCGTTTGCTCATCCTGTGTGCTTCTCCAGATTGTATTTTGGGAGATTTTGATGTAAATGTTGCCCTTGGTGGCTAGATGTGCTGGGTGCAGAGAATACTAATAGGACATCAGATGTCTTTCTGGGAATGGAGTAGAGAGTAGAGGTTGAGTGCTGGTTGTATAATAACCCTTATTCAGCTGAGATGGCCATCTTGGAGAGGGCTATCGGTGCTTGGGCCATAGACACTGTGATTAGATTTCCCCTCTGTTGGTATTCTTCTCTGTCCCTGGATCTCTCATTGGTATTGTTCTACACATGTTCCTTCAAGCAATTTAACATTAGTCTTACCAGTCATTTTTTACATGGAATTTCACAAAAACAAGAGAAAGGATGCCTTAAACTTTTTTTCCACCTGTTTGAAAGAAAATCAAGTTTAGGTAATATTGTTATTAAAAAGTTGGCTTTTGCACATTGTGTGCAGTGACTATTGGCTGTTAGATGCTTTACTCCAGTACACAAAACTAAACAAAGAAAGAGGAAACGAAGATTCCCCATCACAGATAAATATCATCTTACCTAGTATTTGATAGCATGAACATTATGTTTAGTTTCTTTCTTGAATCCACCACTAACTAAACAGCGGGAGTAAAAAATATAGGATTGTGTGTCTGCTGTCTACCCTGTAGTTAAAACATCCTGGTAAATTAAATATTTATCATTCTAACACAAATTTATTCTGGCTTATAGGTTTATCAAACTTGTATCTCATCAGTGTACCCCTTTCTATTCATAAAAGGTAACTTATGTCTTTGTTTTTATCTTTTTTTTCTGCATCTAAACCCATGATGTTTATTATCTTCATTTTGTGTACTTTATAGCTCAAATTAGGTTTGAAGTCTCTCTGTCCTTCCTGTGCTCTCTCTGTCTGTGTCCCCATAGACCCTCTGTGGTTTTAGTGCACATGCCTGCTCAAAGCCTGTGTCTCTACGCTGCAGCACCGGGTAATCAGTTAACCTGATTAGGCTGCTGATGAAATTAAATCATTGCTGTAAGTGAAAATAATAATATGAGTAATAGGTGCGGGGTATGGTGGAGCACATCACAGCGCTTTGCTGCAGTCCCAGTCTGCTGGGATTCACCTCTCCCTCTTCATCATTAGTTATGACTCTCTCCACTCTGGGAGATCACTGATGGCTCGGAACTCTGTACTTCTAAAGCCTCTGATTTTGGCTACGCTTAAAAATTAATGGCATTTGCAGTATGATAATGTCAACAGCTCATATGCAGCATAAAATCCTCACCAATGCAAGGCAATAACTTGTATTAGTGATTTATTCGCTTGGGTAGCTGGGGAGCAGAGAAGTGACACCTAGGGATTTAATGGCATGTGGTATACTGTAGCAAACTGGCTCTTGCAACTTTATTAAAGGTTTCAGGATTTTACAGGTCAGGCTCTAGAAATGCATGTGCCTTAATAAAGTGTTCATTAAAGGAGATTTTAATTAGACTTCTTCAAGGCATGACTGAGGTGCTTTCATTCCATGCGTCTGAGCTAGTAGTGGAGGTAGTCACAAAGTTGAAACAGCCCTTACTTGTATTACAAAATTGACTTCTTTAATTAGAGATACTTTTGTCACTCAAAGTATAATGAGGTGAGGGTGACCTTGTTAGTCCCGCCTTTGAAATCAAGCTCTACCAGCTCTTTATTGCACTGACAAGCCTTATACGTCATACCAGTTTGTCTGACCAGGCTTTTTTCAATTTATTTCATTTAGCCTCTTCATATCTATTATCACAAAATGCAGAAATCATAGAAATACACTTGCTGTTCTGCTATTGAGACGGACCCCTTTGAGAATTCCAGGATACCATGCATGTCAGTTGCCTTCATATCCAGCCTGGCTAACCCTAAACTTCCACTCCCTCGATGAGTGATCTATTTATTTTGCATGACCGCCTTTATCGACAGAGCCTGTAAGCTTCAGGGCATGAGATTGTATCTGACTCTATTTCCAGGGAAGCAAGCAGCCAACATGCATGCCATTTGTCCAGGAAAGCTGCTGGTGCTGTATCAGGTCAGAGCAGCTGTAATAGTGGTATAATCTATCTGCAGATCCATAATCCTAGGATTCTTGTTTGCTCAGTTTGTTTGTTTATCCACCTTTTCTGCCCTATTTTAGCCCCTTTGCGCACATTCCCTCCGTCTTCTGCCTAATCAAATTAGTTTCAAATCCACTTACTCAGTGTGTATTCTCGTCCTGCTTTTGGAGGTCAAATGTCAAATAATGTAAGCGATAGCAACTACCACAAGACGTCACGTCCCTGCAACAGAGATTACTTAGGCAGCCGACTCTCACTCTTCTCTCTCTTTGGCCTGTGGGCCCCCGGGTCTGATAGGCAAGACACGCCGCTCCTCAGCTGAAGCCACGTTACGTGGACCCCACGATGATTTGAGTGAACTATTGATTAACTCTAGCTTCCACTTCTAGTTATTTACACCAACGTAGCATCTCCAGACCTGTTGCATTACGTTAACGCACAGTCTACTTTGTATTTAGTATATAGATATGTACTATATATTGTATATAGTATACTGTATTTTTTTATATTGTGTATATAACTATAGATTCAGTATTCCTTATATATGTCTAATTTCTCTGCACCATTAGCACAAAGTCAAATTGGCAATAAATCTGATTCTGATTAATATATTCATTACCTACTGGTAAAATTGCACAACACTACTTTAATGTGGCCTGTACTGGCCTTGGTTTTATGCTTTCATACCATGAATTTAGAGGGATTTGTTGTGCACACAGGGCAGAGGTATCAGATGTAATACTCGGAGTGCAGGGCAGAGCTACTCTTTTGCAGATAGGCTTCTCTAACAGATGGTACTCATAAGAGGCATACACGAGTGCAACACCTTTGATGGTATCTTACACATAGATCATCGATGACACTCAGAGAAGGGAGTTTGTAAGAAAAAACGTTGTGTACCTTTGTAAAGCAAAACGTTGGCTAAGGCTGCTCTGGGCTTCAGATGAACAGGTATAAAGGAATTACAAAGGGATGGTATGAATAAATAATGAAGAGGAAACGGCTTGAAACATAACAGTGTAAATGCCTGCACTTTTTGACCCACCGTTAAAATATTTACTGTGGTTTTATATCAACCTAGCAGACAACCTGTCTGGATTCGGACTGAAACAATCTGATTCTTAGTAAGTTTTTATTAACAGAACTGCATCTTCAGTGATGCCCTGATTTAAAAGACCAACTAAAACAGTAAAAAAGGATTTTGTCCTAATTTTACATAAATTATATTTCTGATTTTGCCAAGAGGCCGCTGTGATGGCTGCAGTGTGAATATGAGGTCATTGGCTTGCCAAATGCAGCTCTTTTGTGCCACTGGTCAGTATTTCAGTCAGTCAATCCTCTCCCATTTGGGATGTGGCCTTGAGCTTCAGATGCATATTATAGCTTTGGGTACTTCCCTTGTCATCTGAGAATGAATCACTGCTCTGGCTCCAGTCGGAGAAAAGGTCAGGCAATTTGACCCATGGGACTAATTGCCCAAAGACAGTAGGGAGGAGAGCAATGACCACAGAGTGCACTAAGCCGTCATCTCTTAAACAGAAATGATTGTTCAATCATGCACGATCTGCTTTAGGAAATTACTTGTTTCTGGTGAGGAGTTTTTTTTTAAGATATGAAGAGAAATATTAATGAAAAATGCAACTGCAAAAAAATAACTCCAGTGTAATATGCAATGAGCTAATGGTCCTAATAAAATGTTCAAAAGGTGAAATGATATGATGTATGATAGTGATATTTGAGTTCTTCCATTAATCAGCTTAACCTCTCTTTAGAATAAAACATTGGGTCTTGTTATCTTATAAATAAAAAAAACATTCCTTTGAATATATGCTTGTTGTGACTTTATTTATTGTATAGAACTGGATCAAGTCAAATAATCAATTTTGCTTTTTTCTTAGTGATGTTCGAAGTTTTATTGGTTTTAACTGCAACAATACCCACAGAGTGCATTGCAATTTGTCAAATTATGTACTTAGTTGTTTGCATCAGTTGAGAATTGTAAGGCAGTAAGGAAGTATTTAGTTTTGAAGATTTTTCTTTTCTGAACCAAATCAAAAAGGTACATCAGGTACAGTACTTTGTTAGTTGCTTCAGTCTTGCATGCAGGTCAAAGCCACATAATCAAGTGGATTTTCTTAGATGTACAGTCTGTGCATATCGTGCATTTCCATCCCTTTTCAAATGATTGCTTGTTAATTTTAAAGACGTTTTGTCTGATTGTGATTCACTCACTCTCTTAATTTCAATATATATATAAATTGCTAAATGTCGTGTTATTAGTCACTATTACATTTTTAACGTTTGCACCATGACGGAAGCATGGATTTGTGACGGTGATAACTTTCTGGGGCTGTTAAAAAAAGGACACCAACTCCAAACAAACTTAAAATACATAATTTTTGATTGGCTCACAAATAAGTTTTGAATTCCTGACTTACAGGCTTTTCAACTTCCCTTTCCCTGTTTTTCCCCACAGAGGACCTTCTGCCACCAGGCTTCCCAAATATTGACATGGGTCCTCAACTCAAAGTGGTAGAGAGAACTCGAACAGCCACCATGCTCTGTTCTGCCAGTGGGAACCCTGACCCAGAAATCACCTGGTACAAAGACTTTCTGCCCATAGATCCAAGTGCAAGTAATGGACGAATCAAGCAACTGCGCTCAGGTAAGACGAGTTTTAGCCACATTTTTTTGTTGTGTTACTTCTTTCCCAGCAGATTCCACATTCCAGTTATTCTGATAAGAGTACATATGATTGGACTTTTTTGCATGTGTCAGTTATTTATGTAATAGTAAACTAAGTTAGAATGGAAATTTTCTGACATTGATTCCAAGTGATATGTTATGAGCAAACTAGGATTGGGAGTTTATAGTTGAGGGTTAAATAAATGTAATTATCCCAAAACTGTGTCACTGTGGACAATGACAACAATGTTCACATTCTGCAGTACAAACTCTCATGTGAAAAAGCTTTCTTGTTCAGATTGATTAAAGCCCACAGATTGCCCCAGTAATGCAAAGTCTAATTATATTGCTAATTAAGTGCAGGCCCTGCAGTGGCTTTGGGCAACAGGGGTAGATATTTTCGGTCGATGATTTGTCACCATTTGAAAAATCAAATGACTTTCATTTGATTTGTTGCTGCAACCAGAAATGGGGGACGAGGTCTCTAAATAAAGATTCTGACACCAATGAGTTTTAGATTTTATTAAATCCCCTCAAAGGCTGTACATTCACAGAATTAATGATACATCATCTTATTATGAATCCCATACTAATGAAAAACATGTTCTGAAACATCTTTTATATTGCTTTTTGTTTTTGCAAATATTCTTTTTTATTTATCAATACAGAAATTTGTGTGTTTTTTTTTTGTATTTTTTGCATTACTCTAGATTTATTGATTCCATGGCAACAAATACAGTGTTATGCAATTGTATCATTACCTCTAGAACTTTTCATGTTTTATATCTTTAACCACAAATGTTGGATTGGAGATTGATGTGATAGCCCATCAAAAAGTCATCCACAACTGTGGAATAGCATTTTATACATTAAAATATAAAAGTCACTTTTAACTTAAACAACGCAGGTTAACCGCTTGCCTTCAGAGGTCCAAATGTGTATAACTCAGTCATAGTAAATGGTATTCTATAGAGACCTTGGGAGCTTTCAATAGAACCTTAGTAAATGAACAGCATCATGAAGGTCAAGAAACATAGAAAATGCGTCATGTGATGACATTATATGGATGTTTAAAGCCAGTTCTGGGGTGTAAAACACAAGCTTTGAAAATCTCAAGGAGCACTTCAATTCATGATCAAGGAAGTAGAAGAACTGCATTTGGATTGGTGACTTAAAAGACGTCTTACTCAGCTGCACACTTCACAATACTTGCCTTTATGGAGAAAGGGCAAGGTTGCTTAAGTATAAAAGGACCCTTCTTCAGCAAACCTTTGGAAGCTGGGGTCCTCGCAAATGAGACCAACATTTAACTTTTTGGCCTATATTTGAACTGATAAATGTGACATAAACCAACATGTCAGAGAGACAGCTTAGCTAAACATGTAGATAGACATCAAAGCATAAAATGAGCTATAGCATGACATAGACCTAACTCTATTTTAGAAACTAAAGACTGCTGTATAGAAACTCCTAAATCAATGTAAGCGTAAGGTATTTCATAAAGAATTATTGTGAAAAAAATCAGTCTCTAGATACAAAAAGTTAGTAAACAGGAAGATCTAGAAGAAGAAGTGAAATTTTAGAATATATTGATAAAAGGGAGGTGAATAAAAATGCAAATATCAATTATGAGATAGATTTATAGTTTTATTTAAAAAATATAGATATTTTTTTCTTTCCTCTTGCTGTTATACCGCCTAGTGTTGGTCTATCACATCTAATCCCAATAAAACCAATTGAAATTGATGTCTTTAATCTGAAAAATGTGAAAGTTTCAAAGGGTATACATTCTTATGGAAGACATAGAACTGATTACCTTAGGCAAAAGTTATTGGTTGTGGATAAAGATGAAACATTTGAAGATTAATCCTTGAACATACAAATGCTTGTTCATTTTTACTCTATATTCCTAAAACAATACAAGCCTTTTAATTCATATCACACTTGAACTGATTGTATAAAATGTCCTTTATACATGTTAACTAACTGAACCCAGCTTAGTTGCCAAATTTTACTGATGAATTACAATTTGCTAGTTTCAATTTATATGCATAAGAATGTCCTAGGATGTCTTTTCCATACTCTATGGTCCTGTTTAGATCTAGATTTCCTGCAATAGATATTGGGCTATAAAACTTTGAAACTTGTTATAGATTTTCTAAATAAAACCGGGACAGTTATTTTCTTCAATTTTGTTACACATTTGTTTATCCCCATCAGCATTTTTTTTTTTAGATTTTAGTGGGATCATTTAAAGGGTCAACTACAGCTTTTGAAAAACAGTTTTACCTGTAAAACTGTACAAATCTTCAACTTGTTCCTTGTGCCTTTGTGAGTAATAGGCTTCTGTGGATAAAAGAAATGTAGCTTCCAGTGTTGTCTAACCCTTGTATCATCTGTCTCTCTGTTTCATGATACCTTGAAGTCTCTCTTTGTGTTTCCTGTTTAACAGTTGTCCTGTTGTCACTCTCTTTGTTAAAGTGTTTTGTCTATGTTGGTGTCTGAAACTGAGATGTGCTTCATGGCACATCACAAGGGCTTCAAAAACCTTGTATTTACTTTGATTCATATCACAGTTGTAATCAAAAAGGAAATGATAAAAAAAAAAGTTAAACAAACTAAAAGATAAAAAACCCTCTTAACCTTTGAACTAATTGCTCTAATATAATTATTAAAAAATAAAAACCATTAATAGCAACTTATACTGTAAATATCAAGTTGATGCTTTAATTGTAAGGGTTAGATAAACAAAATGGCTAACTAGATTCTACTTCCTTTTAAGTATTTGGCGATTCTAACCTAAATTTTATCCTAAAATAAACTCTGTTGTTCTTCTTTTCTTTCTAATTACTTCTTCTTGCTTTGTCATTTTCAGAAAGATTTGGTAAGTGACTTGCAAAGCTCATAAAGCCAACCCACTCTCCTTGAAGCAGACGGCATATTAAAACCACCTCCCAAAATGCATGCAACCCTTGCTCCCCAACCCTAACCTTTTTCCTCTTTTTTTAATGCCCCCCCCCCGGTCTCCTCAGTTCATTCTTAATCTTTCATTTTGGTTTTCCTAACTCTCACTAATGTGAGCCTTTACTTGTATTACCAGGCTAGGCTTTACGTTTTTCTTGCCAAAGAGGTTTCCATTTTTAAAATAGAGTTAATAAGGCATTATACTGTAAGTTTGCCATAAATTTAGCATTTTTAAACAATAAGTAGATTTGTGAAGTCTTCCCAATTCTAATCAGCTGAAATTTGTCCCCCAGAAGCTGGAACATAGGCCATCAATAAAAATGTTTTGGGAAAGATTTATTAGCATCACATATAGATGGTATAGAAATGAATTATGGCCAGATTATAATCTGTGGGCAGAGCTGTAAACTTTATTTATTCACCATCTACTTGACAAATCACAACATGGAAACAGACTAACTTCTACATGCAAACTAATATATTTCAGTTACTTTTTAGTTTTTTATTAAAAGTAAAACATGTACAAAAACTTTGTTTCATCAGAACACATAAATATTAGATCTTTATGTTTGAATCCATTTGCCAACATAAGTTTGGCTTTTAAGGTTGCATTTGCAGCAATGATGGCCTCTCACTAAGTGGTCTTCCAGACCGTATCAATGTAAGTTTTGTTTAATTTGCTGTTGTAGGATTTAATAAGCTCACTTTATGCAGAACTGGTCTCCTTCCTGCTATATGGTGTATGAGCAATAGATATGCAATTCAAACTTGAGTACAACTGTCATGCCTGTTTTTACTTTTTTACACATCCACAGGTATGCCTTTTTGTAATTTAACTTATCATGGTTGCAAAGCCATGAAATCTACATCCAATAATCCCCAAAATTATGCAATCCTGGTCTGCAAAAAAATGTATTAAAATTTATTTAAAGAAAGCCTTTAATTTTTTTACCCTCATTAATCATGCATTTAGTAAATATAGATTGTTTTAATTATTAGTAGATTTTTTTTGGGTCATGATGACAAAAACAAAAGGATCAGGTCATTGAATTGGGGTGATAGAAACTAGCTGTTACCTTTCCAGTCTTTTGCTTGCTCTAGTAGATTTCACAACCTTAAACTCAAATTGATGATTTATTTTCTATTTTAGCCTGTTAGAAAAATCTGGCTCTGCCATATACCCTTTTAGAACAAAATATAAGTAAAGCCATTATATCAAAAGAAAAACACGTTTCCAAGATAGCTCACTAGCTGGCAGACTTGCTGGCAGACTGGTTCCTTATGTTCAAGACCATGCTGTGCTGGTGGGGCAGTGATATTTGAATCAGGCTCCCCTAAGGTGTTCCTTTAGAGGTGTGTAGGGAGCCTGACATTTCTCCCCAGTTCCCATGGCTGCAGACCCCAGGCCTTCACTGGCCTTGTCAACCACTATGATTCACCACAGGCCACAATGACAGTGAGAGGATGAGTATTCATAAAGAATATGTTCTTCTTTATTTTATTGAAAAAACAAAAGCTCACTTCAAGCTGCAGGATCGTCACATTCACAATTTATCATTGTGTGTTCTGAGTCACACGTAATATCCTTAAATTTACACTGATGTCAGCATCAGAGTCGTTCTGGAGAGAGAGGCTGGGACCTCTGCAGATGTAGTGACAGTAGAGTTTTTTTTCAGGGACCTACTGCCACACACTCAGACTCGAGAGGGGGCGGGGGTTTGGAACATCGAGAAGGTCAGCCAGATGCCCTCTGGAGGGTGGTCAGACTTTGACACACAGCCAATCACGCAACTTAGTTTCCCTCACATGCAGATGCAGAACACCTCTGGCCAAGCTGTCTTTATATAGCCTTTAGTTATACCTTTTTAAAATATATTCAGAGGGTTTTTTAAAATTTAAATAATACCACATTTGATCATTTAAGGAAGACAGAGACACGTTAGGATATTTAGGTCATTGTCCCCCTAATCTGTTCAATGCCAGGCTGACCAAAGCTTAGATGGGAAGCTTATGGCAAAACCGTTTTGTGTCCCTAATAGAGGTGGATTTGGTATTGTAATTAAAAACCAAACAGTTCCGCCTAACTGTCTTGGCCTACTTTCATATGATCTGCTTGTGATGTTTTAGTTTTAAAACTTTTTAAATATTCATTAAATTATGTTATAATTCGACAAACCTTTCTATTTTGTTTTTTTGTTTGTTTGTTTCATTTTAACTTTTCAACCAAGCAACCTTAACTACCCAAGCACTTCATTATTTTCATTTAATTGTCTCCTTTTAGTTGCTCCTTTCATTTCGTGATAGTTGTAATTGTCATCCCTTGTATAAATCTCCTTTATTAACCCTGACCTTGCTCTAACCTTAACCTAACTTAACCTCTAACCATAAAACCTCTTAACTCCCAACTAAAATTCATCTCAGCTAAAGCAAAATAAACCAGCTTTCTGCAGCCTCTACTTGATTCTAACTCTAACAACTTAACTTACCCTGTGTCCTGTGTCTTGTGACTCACCCAGCCGTATGTATACTTTCATTCAAAAAGACATTAAATGTTATATTCGTTTTGCCTGTTTTTTTAGTGATTCTCAGCTTTCATTAATAGTATCATATGCAATGCAGCATACTGTATTCAAATTAATTATTTTAGCATTGGATTAAAGAAATTATGAACTTTTAAAACAAAAATATTTTCTAAAATTTAATAAAACATTTTGATGCAATTGTGCTCTTTGTTATTAAAATATTTAGGTTTAATTAATAGTCAGTCCCAGCATTTTTAGTACTAATATCTACATAACTTCAGCTTTACATGTTTGTTTACAGATAGTTTAACAATCTAATAACATGTTCAGCAAAATATCAAGTACAGTTTGATAAATTGTTTATAAAAAAGGAAAAATTGAAGGGTCATTAAAAACCAGGCAAGACTTTAGAGCTATTGAATACTAATTGTTGGTATCACAAAAGATGGTCATTTATGCACGAAGACATAATGAAAGTCACAAAACAAGGAGTTAAAAAGTAAAATAACTCTCAGACATATTTACAATACAAATGCAATATAAAAATTTATAAATAAACAGTATTGGTTAAAGTACAAGTAAAATAAAATAGGTAATTTTAAGGTGTAGTGAACAGATTATATATTATGTATATATTATGTATTACAACATGGAGTACAGTGCTGGTTACTGTCTGCTGAGACAGTAGTTTATTTTTTATTGTTTCAAACATCGTAGAACATGTTAAGATGAAAGCACTTATGTTCATATTATGCTCCTATAAATACATTCCTATATACTTGGCCTCTTGGAGAAGGACAAAAAGAAAATAAACAAAAGAAAGAATAGGTTAACAGTTCTATGATTATAGTTATTTATATCTGTTGTCCCGGAGAAATGATTCTTCCACACCAGACGAACAACAGGTCTTCGGTATTGCTGAAAAACCAGACTTTGACTTTAATCTTTCCATCAATACATAAAGTTAAACCGTTTACTAAAGTTCAGTTTGCTTGGCCTGTACTTATATAGCACCTTTTTTCAAGTCAGGAGACTTGACCAAAGCGCTTTACACTACATTCAGTCATTCACCCATTCACGCACACACTCACACACTGATGGTGGCAAGCTACATCATAGCCACAGCTGCCCTGGGGCTCACTGACAGAAGCGGGGCTGCCGTACACTGGCGCCACTGTTCCCTCTGACCATCATCAGTAGACAATGCGGGTGAAGTGTCTTGCCCAAGAACACAACGACACTGAAAGTCGGAGCCTCCTTTGATTTCAGGGCAAACTCCTATGTCCGATGCCAATGTCGCCCTTATCATGACATCACCCTACTGTACCACGCCCATTTTGGCAGTGAGGCTCCTTTGGAAGGCTGAACAAAGTCCAAAACCTCTCCCAGCCCAAAAACAGTTAATATCACGGTGCAGATGAGTTGCTAAAGGAGATGGTAGATATTGCAGTATGGACTAGTTTAGAGTTCACAGGAAAATAAAGTATAGCTCAACAGTAAGCCCAGTTGAAAATGGCATGTATGTATGAGGGAGGTGAGACCTGCAGAGATAATCCTAATAGACAGTGCATAGTTTTGACCCTTGGCTTTAAGCCAGCATGTTTAAAATGTCAAAGGGACACTTCTGTTGTGTTGATATTGTCCTGCTGGCATCCTCAAAGTATGTGCAAGGTCATATGTGTTCTCTTTGCCGCTGATAGAAAAGAGATGGGGAACAAAGGGAAACCCTTGGAAGTACTGTGGCACTCAAGACACAAACGGGATGTAAGATGAAAAAATATAAGCAAGAAAATGGAAAAGAAAATCAGGAATAAACAACTATTTTTTTTTTTTTATTGAAAATTTATTTCAGAGTCAGAGAGGTTGAAGCTAAACCTCTGTCTCGGCGCAAACAGTTTAGGCCAGACAACATCCTTAAAACCCACCAGCCAAGAACGGGAAAAACTCAATATTTTATCGTCCCTAATGGAACATTTGGCTTGCAGTCAAGTATGTAACGATATACAGTCTCAAAGTAAACAACAAATAAAAAAGCATTACTCTCAGTGAAATAAAACAATGGAAGCAGCCAAGGGATCAAATGACTGGCGAGACGGGATGAGCTTTGAGGTAAAGAGTGTCTGTCACAGTTAAGCAGGTTTGTGGCTTGCAAAATAAATAATAGCTTCAATATGAAAAATAGAACTTGTTTTACCTAAAGGTAGTTATATCTCTAAATTGTATTATATCTGTGTTTCCTGTATAAAGTACTGCTGCTTCTTGCTGTTTTGTAGACATTATAGTTGCCAATAAGATTCTTATTTATGTATTAAGTGGCAGTGTAGCAAATAAACCCTCTAATGTTCTGCTCATCACAATGAATTTCAAGTACCTGAAAACACCTCAGGGTTTTTTTTTTATGCTATCAAATCTTTGCATTTCTCATCATAGGATATTTAAAGGAATAAGTCAAAAGGTCCCAGTCATAAAAGTATTCTTTCTTTTGTGATACCAGCAGTGAAGTACATTGTTGTTTTTGTTTTTTCTCCTTTTTTTAAAATAAATTTATTACCCTCTTGTGTCAGAAAAAGTCCGGATTACTGTAATATATCTGCTAATGATGTGATAACTTAGTTTCAGTGACCTTTTCATCCCAAATACCTTCTAACTATTACTAACATTAACCCGGAGCTGAACTGATTATATGTCTTCACTTTTGTGTCTCCTCCAGAGGGTACCCCGATTCGAGGTAAGCTGTTCAGAACGAGAAAACAACGTAAAGCTAAAAACAGGATAAATATACTTTAACCGACTCATAAACAAGCATAAACACCTCTAATACAACCGGGGGGACTTAATATGAAGAAAATAAAGAATATAAAATTCGTATTGTATTAACATCACTGTCATTTGTATTTGTCTATTGTGTTTGCTGTACATAGTTTGTCATACTAATCTGTGTTTCAGTCTCATGTCATTATTAATGTTCTGATTATACATGTGTGTTCTGTGTTGTCCCTTTCCCCTCTTTACTTCTCATATATGTGAAATGAACCACTGGAGTAATGCAACATTAGTGTCTAGTTATTTTTTGTTCTTCAACAGATAAATATTTTGGTTACAAGTGTAGATGAGCAATGATTTAAAGCTTGGAGGCGGTGGCCATATATATATTAAGACCAGACTATGTTCTACTGAAACTGTTTAAGACTTCAGTAACCCCATTTCTTCCTTCCCCTTGTCTGCTTTGATCTTTCCGTTCACCACCACATCACATATGTAAATGCACCTCCCTCGTACATTGAGATATGTCAGGGGGAAAAAACTGGCATAAATTACTTTTGATTTAATTCCCTCTACTCAGCTCTATAGCAGCCTGTACCTGCAAAACTAAACCAGGGTGTTTTTGGGTGCACTTAATGCCTTCTGAGAATTGGCAACATCCAGAATTTTCTCGCCATGCAAAAAAAAAAAAAAAAGCAGCTTTGATTAACGACTGAGGATGAACGGAAGGATATAAAGGAAAGACTACAGTGACACAGATGTAAAGGCGCTCGACTCACAGGAATCACAAAATCACTGCACAATAAATACCTCATCTCCCCTCCTTATTCCTTTCATTTCCCCCGGCAATTTAACTTTCACTAGTAATTATGCATCAGGTGCTATTGCTCAAACATACTGTCCCCCGGTGAATCAATGTGATTTCAGTGTTTGTTGAAAAATGCCTTTGTTCCACAGCCTGAACAGGTAAGTGGATTTCTCAGTTTGACAGGATTGCCCATGTATTTGAAGGGATTAGATAAATATTTTTGGTCTACATGTCTGCTGTAGTCAAATTATTATTATTTTGTTTTTCGTTTCAGCTCTTTTCGAGGCAAAGGTTATACCTTTTTAATCATTTATTAACATAATGAGGTATTAGCCACCTTTAAAGCCTTTGGTGATCGAATATTTATCCAAACTCTACCTTCATCTCTTTTTGTTGATTGCAAAAAGTGTCGCAAATCATATTGCGATGAACAAAAGCAAGCATTACTCATAACCATTGTATTTGCATAATTAGATAAGCAGCCTTGGGCTTTTTTTTTCTTCACTGCATTACTCCCTACCTATACTGACTTGCCTTTAGGTATATATGGTTTATATCACAGTAGATAAGACTATTTCTTGTATGTATGCATAGATTAGTTCATGATAACAAGGTTACATGTGAGAAAATATCTGGTTTCAACAATATCTAAAATTTTAAAATGCTCTTAATGGGATAAAAGAAAAAGTGCTGGAGGTACTATAGTTTTCTTTAGTCATATGAAGCACAAAGGTCTCCAAAATATTGTTGCAAACTACATGTCAGGTGGCTGATATACATTTCTATTTAAAATTCAGAATGAAAGTACCAAAACATCTTGAAACCTTGGAATTGTATCTATTTTTTGACATATAAGGTTATCATAGCAGTCCATACCTAATAGTGGGATTTGTTTCTCGCATAAACTGCTGTAAAATTAGATCAATTTAATCGGTTGGCTGATTATTTAATGTAATTATTATTATTTAAATTCTGAAAATGAAATTAGTTTTACTTTGATACCAAGCCACACAGGTGCTGGTCTTGAAATATGAGACGGGTGTAAAAACGAGTCTACCTTCCTACCTGTGTCATTACTGATTCTATTGAAGCATTAAAAACCAACAGATGGGCTCTGACAACAATGGTATCACACGTGGAGACCCATGCTGCTGCGGTCACAGAGTAGTGACCTTGGAGTGGTGAAAGAGCATTGCCAGAGTGACAGGGAGGGCGTGATCATAAGAGCAAGACAAAGAGAGTATGGCAAGTTCAGACATGGCCACCACATAGCGACGCTTGCTGTCTTCAGTCATTCAGCTATTAAAACCAAGGATACACAGCTGAATTTTGTTGCCTTTGAGATATTGTTGCCATTCAAAGTGACCACATGTTTTTTTTTATTCATGAGCTGTGCAGCAGCTCTGTATGAATTCTTTCAGCTTTTATTTGAAGTAGCCTTTCAGAAATAAATGTAAGCCCACCACCTAGGAAGCATTTGTGTCGCCAAACTGCAATTACTGAACATAGAAAATAAACGTGCTCCTTTTAAATTAGTTTCTTTGTTTTCTTCCTCGGTATGAGAAACTGAACATTGCAGTATTTTTTTTTGGAAGTATCCATAGTTGTCTCTGCCTTTAACTGGATATAATTCATGAACTGCAAAGGTTATTATCTTTATGTGTCCACCGATTCAGTAAGTCTGCTAATTTGGAGCTCTAATTGGTCTATAGTAGAGCATTAGTAAGCAGTGTTTGGATGAGGAGAAATGAGAAACTAATGGGAGCTGCAAACTGCAAAAGCAAGATAAAATGATGAAAAGAGCAGTGTGCTACCAGCAGGCCTACGCGGGATGCAGAGGAAGCAGGAGGGAGGGAAAGAGAGTAAGGTTTGGCCAGCCATTTTGTAGATCGCCTAAACAAATCAATCAAGGCCCGCTGGAGCACACTAATTGAATTACACAAATGGGACTGAGGGTGGGGGACCAGGAGTTGAGAGGGATGCACACATGGTAAAACCGCTATAAAACAGCGTGCAGGGTGGGCAGATCACAGCTTCAGGCACTTTCGGAAATTAATCATCCGTGCCGACCCCTCCTCACTTTTCTTTGACTCCCTTTTTCTATCTCTATGTGTTTGTGTACTTTTCTGTCACTTAAACTCCACCCCCACCTATTTCCGCTACTATTATCTTTATCCGTTTCTCTCTTCTCATTTTAATTTACTGAGTTGGATATTTTCCTGAACAAAATATTCAAGCCTTTAGAAAATAAAATCCTGTCAATATAGAGGCAAGAGGTCCTTTCCAAGAACAATTCTTTAAATTTTATATCAAAAAGATAAAACTGAAGGTTTCTTTCCAAAAAGATGTTGGAACTTGTCCAGGCAATTCTCTTTATCAAACCTTGGCACTCCACTGCTCATCAGATCAACCTACAGGACAGTGCTGTTAATCAGGGCAGCTGTCATGGCTGAGGCAACTTTTTTAGACTCACTGGCCCTTACAGTCTCTTTTATTAGATGGATAAAGGCACCGAACATGTTACAGGAAAACCATGAGTGGGTAGCTGTGGAGGATGAAAGGTGTGGGTGTTTTGTGGTTATTCTGACTGGGATGAAAAGGGACTAGTCCAGATGAAAGGCAAGGTCATCATTATCTGGAAGCATTTATTTGAATTGTAGCCATTGTTCTTTTGATTAAAACATTAGTAAACAAAAATGTTGTTTCTGCGTTGTCTGGTCTTGCCATGAATATTATGTAGTGCTTTGTAATTGATCCTATAAGTTAAGGTTGTGAATTGACAATTGGTCATTAGTTTCCACTAATCATTCCCATCACATATTGGCCTCCTTCTACAGAGACCAGATGAATTGTGTCACATTCATGTCAACACTCCTGAGATTAGGAAAAATGAAGAAAAATACATGCGTGAGGAACTGTAGCCGCGGGAGGAGAAAATAACTTTGTGGGCATCTCCCTACTCGTGCTCTGCATGTCTTCATACACGTGCAACACTGTTCCACTGGCACAAGAGTTTCTGTCCGCTGGCTTGTTTACAGATGGCTGGACTTTAGACCTCTGCCCTTACCTCTGCCTATGTTACATTTGCCCTTGAGCTGATTTTTGTCTCATTTCGCGAAGCAATATGTTTTGACAGGTTGGGGCGCTGATGCACCTCTTCTGTGAGCCTCTTCTTGATTTGTCCGTGCTGACACAATCACACAGTGAGACTTTGACAGCTTATAAGTGATGGTAAGATGGTAGATTCACTGAAGGCAGGACAGTTAGGGAAGTTTTTGCACCATTTGGCTGTACGTGTGCTAAGTGGCTTTCACAGCAGTTGTTCCCAAAAAAGCACTAGAATTCCTTGATAAGTGGAGCTATACTTCCTGTGTGATCATACCTGTACAGGTGAAGAAGAAATACTTCTTCTTCAGCAGTAGCCAGCTGTAGGTGACCACTGGCGTTGCTGCCAAACAGGCACTACAGACCTTATGGCCGTAGCTACATTTAGCCAGATGGACAACAGAGGCAAAGAACATTGTCAACTTAGGCTGTTTGGTCTCAGTTCAGACCTAATGGCGGGTCCTCAGCCCTGCAGTATGACGAAAACCCTGAGGGGAGCACTATCCAACACCAATTGATTACAAATCTTTAGAAGAATTGTAATTAATTTGTTGTCTTTAGGCTGGTTAAAGAAAAAACAGACTTCAAAGATTGTCAATGCTTTCGAGGACTAGCGATCCTTTGCCATAACGGGAAAAAATTATGTGAAACATGAGGAGCTCCCAAAAGACAAGTGCAGCAGTAGAAAACGTGTTTAAATGTGCAGTTGTACAGAGTAACTTAGAGATATCATATAAAGGAGAATTAAAATCAAATTCAGTGTCTTAAAGACAAAACAACACAGATATGCAGTAGCATATAAAAAAAGAAACTACAGTTATTTTTCATATTTTGTTTTTCAGAGAAACATTATCATTACCAGCTGTTTGTGTATTTAGTATTTAAATAAACCAAACCTTAATTGCATGCAGCCGTTATTAACCTTGATGTATATGATAAGACTTAAAAGCTGAGGAAGAAAGGGAGGCAGCATCCCAGCAGGCTCTTTGGTGGACTTCCTTTACAATCACAGTAAAAGCCATTTCAGAAGCGGCATAAAAAAACTGCTGTTTGCCACCAAGCATGTCTTTATCTCTAAACACTCATGGTGCGAGCAGATTTGATGCGTGGCTTTCTTTTTGCTTTCATGGAAGATCATTTTTGCTATTTAGTTATTTCCTAACATTTCTCCTTTTATTGATAAAGGCGGAAAAATGGAAAACTGTCATTGGTCACATGCACTCTGGTGAGCCACGGGCTGGCAGAGGATGCAGAGTGCAATTATGCAAAACACACACAGAGTGCAGTCACTTAAAGAAAGAGACAGACAAAAGGAAATGATAGTGAAAACCCCATGGCGTTCCTGGAGCTTTTGGATATGAAGGAGGATCTGTTTTATTCTCCTTCTTAGATGTAAGCTATTGGATACATTTTATCTGTGTATTCTTTTTAATTGCAAAATATAGTTTTCAAATTTAATTAATTACGATCCCTTAAACTTACTTCTCAGAAGCAAATAAGTTCCACCAACATGATGTGATGGAGATATACACTGTTTTATACTTACACCCTTACAACTGGTTGTTGGAGTATTTTGTGGAGCACATGGCAGTGACTTGATGCATTTACGGAACTAGATATGGCACAGTCTGATAAGAAAAAAAGTGGCCATAGGTGATTTTAAAGTTGTGTGGCTGTTGGTAACAGACTGGTTGATATGAGTATTTCAAAAAGAACTGATCTACTGTTAGAAAAGAATAGGTGGACACTTTAATTTCGAAGAGTAGGAATAGAAAAGCTTAGTTAATCACTAATTTCTACTAAAATAACTTAACACATCTAAGGTTTTGGCAGATTTTTCTCAAGAAGACCAGATCTGGGAGTGTTGACCTAGTGGTTAGAGCAGTGCGCTTGTGCTTTGAGGAGGTTGCAAGTACCCGGTTCGATCCCCATTGTCTGCACTCTGGGTTCCTACACAAAACCTTTAACCCCACACTGCTCCCCAGCACCGCACAATGGCAGCCCACTGCTCCCCAAGGGGATGGGTAAAAATGCAGAGAGTCAATTTCCCCATTGTGAGACAAAAAAGGAATTTACATCAACTGCTGTTACTGTCAGTTAACAAAAGGAAAAAAGGAGACCCAGGCTAAAACAAAAGTCAAGTGAGGGAGAATGTTTCCTGCTCATACAAGCTTGGATTTTAGCTTCAACATTCACATGTTTTGATCATAATTTTTATGTAAACAACATACAACCATGAAGCCATCCTGTTTTCTATCAACAGTTCAGGCTGCTGGTGGTGTAATAGAACAGGGATCATTTCGTAGCACTGTCGGCATCCAATAGTAACAGCTACACATAATTGAAAGGCAGCAGTCTACCAAAGTATTGTTGCCGACGCTGTCCCACCTCCTATGACCACTGTAACCATTTAAAGATGATTCTGAAGGCAAAAAAGTGTCCAACCTGGTGGAAGAAAATTGTTCCATATAAAGTGGACAGTGAATGTAAAGATGGTAAATTACTATATTAAGAATAATCTATATTCCTCCATGCTCTCATTTTTCTCCATTTGCTCTTAAAGTGAAATAACTCTCAGTGTTTTCTTCACCTCTCTACTTAAAAAAATTCTTAGAAACTATAGCAAAACTGGTAGGGGATAGGGGAAAATAGATAGTACCACCCTCTGAAAGGCCTTGGATCAAAGAAGTTGGGGAGCAAATGAAACAACCCTGTCTTTAAAAAAAAATTGTTTTTGTATTTTTCTCCTCTGTTTTATTTGAAGAGATGAAGGGAGCCAGTATTTTAGCATATTGGCTGTTTTTTTGTCCTTTTTTTCCTATTTGACTAAAAAATTTATAATTTTTATTTTATTTAGAAAGTGACACCACTACCAGTAGGTTAAAGATGAATAAAAATTCAAAATACAGAGCTTTCTTTATGGATTTAACAAAACTGAGTTGAGAAAAATGTTTAGAATTCAGTGGAAGGAAACCTGTCTGACAAGCTGCTGGCTGAGGTTTCTGGATCTGTCCACCTGGAGTTGAACTTCATACGTTTCTTATTTTGTGGTCTCAGCTTCTGAGCACATTCCAACCCACCTGCCACCGCCGTGGCGTTTGCTGTTCCAAGCGCACATCAAACAGATCCAAATCAAATGCTAGCATAAATCGACAGCCAAAAACTGTACCACCTGCACACTGCAGGCAGTTTTTTCCTTCTCTTTTGGTTCTTCAGCCACATTCTAGCAACAGAGGCCTCTGAGTGAAGAAGGTGATCTTAGCAGGGAAGAGAAAGAAAAAGGGAACAAAAAAAATTATATACCCCATTGATTGTTCTTCCTTCAGGTCTATTAAATAACCCTAACCCCTTTAAATTGGTAAATATATTTGCTCACATCCCAAGGTCTAAAATACTCTTTTCTCTATTAGGCAGGGAACAGACTGAAAGCGTGACTAATCTTTATAATTAACCAGGATCGATTGTCTAATTTGTGGATGAGCTGAAACGTGTTATTTGAACACTGTTCCAGAGTGGTGGCCTTGTACAACATTGTGTTCACTTGCAGATGTGATTCAGAAGGGTTATAGTATATTACAAAGCTTTCGGGGCAGCTGCTGGCATATTGATGCTTCCTGGATAAACGTTAACAAGCGATGCTACTGTTGTGTTTGTCAGAGAGTCCCAGGCTACAATCTGTCTAGTGAGCCAGCCAGAGGCCCTAATGATATCATCAGGAAGTGCCGTCAACAGCACTCTAACGAGGAATGATCCTGGTGTTTCACCTCTCTATTTTATTCTCTGCAACCTGTCCGCAAGTTCCAGCTGTTAGTGATTCACATACAAGACATCAATAACAAAAAGATAAGAAGTTAGATTGTATTAAGTGGTTATCTTTTTTTAGAAAGTAAAGGATGCCCAAACTGGTTAAGAGAAGGGAGATGAGTTGAAAAAAAAATCCATGGGAGACCTTCGAAAGTCCTTGGAATTGAAATCTCACATCTATGGCGACCACATTTACCCCGTATTTCATTTGTTTTCTGATGCATTGTTTTTTTTCTCTATGTAGTTAGCATAGTTGGCGTGTGCATAATGCATGCACCCATCCCCCCCCAGGAAAAATAAAGAAATACATCACTGTATTATACTTTACAATGCAATGTTTTGGACAAAAGGGCATTGCAATATGCAAAGAAAAGAGTCCGTTTTCTGTTGTTTGCTTACTGCAGGATGCCAAATTCTATTTTAAATCTGCCTTGGAGTTTCATTTCTCATAATAATAGATGATTTTGACGCATCTACCTTGGCTTACTGCAGTGTTTGGCTTAGGATGAAATGGTGCTTTAGCAGAGGTTTAGTCTGCTATTAATTATAGTTTATATCCCATGCCTACATTTAAAATTCTGAACATTGACAGTGTCCCACCATCAGTGTACCAGTACTAGGCTTGGTTCAGAAATTAAATGAGATCTAGCTTAATTAGCACTAATATCTACATCCTAAACATTTAGCCAATTGGAGAATTTGTTCATGTAAACTGAACAGTTTGAAATTTAAACTGACCTAATTGAAAAAACTGATATCATTATATACCTTCACTATCTTACCTAAAGGACATAAAATGGTAATGTACAATATATTTATAATATACAGTATGTGATATGAACGTATCTAACGATGTTAAAATTCTGTTGAGACTTGTGTGTCTGGTATTTCACATCCTTCCAGGTGAAACCCCCTATTTTATGGGGAGAATTTGCATTGTATTTATTAGTAACATATTTAACGGTAGCAGTCCGTGAATGCCGCTGTGCATGGTGATTAAATTTGAGAGAATTGACCTTCAAAAGTCCTTTATTAATCCTTCAGTTCAATGTTAACCAGGGTGTTTGGATGATTTTCTTTGGATAAAATGTGATGACTGGAAGATGTATAGAGCTTAAACCAGGTCAATCCTGGAAGAGATCTGAAAGACCGCAAAACACTTTAGATCTGGGCTGACATTCATTTTCTTACAAGATGAACCTAAACCTAAAGCCTGAGCTATGCGGAAGCTGTTGAGATAATAATTCAATATTCATTTTTTAACCCAGTTAAGTCGAGAACTAAACCCAGTTCGAAATGTTTGACAATAAAAACACAATCTAAGCCAGTGATCTTTTTTAAGCATTAACGTGGGGCAATTTTCAGTCTCTAAGTGTGTGAAGCTGATACCCTAAACTCTTAATCTCAGCCTGGTTCTGCTGGAGGTTGCTTCTTGTTAAAAGGGAGTTTTTCCTCTCCACTGTCGCTACAAGCATGCTTAGTGTAGGTGATTGCATTTTAGTCAATGATTTGATGCAATCAACTGGTTTTCCTTGGATAGAAAACTTTGAATCAGTTGTCTGTATGATCAAAATGATTGATCTGGTGAACTGTAAAGTGATGTGTTGTGAATTGGCGCTATAGAAATAAACTAAATGGAATTTAATTTTGGCAAATACAAATCTGAAAAGTGTGGGGGGTTAGCATACCAGGGCCAATACTTTGCGAAACTACCTCTCACTGCAATCACACAATGGTTTGCCAATAAAACTCAATCAAAATGTCTATTGCTGGTAAATATTTTTTTTTTTCTCAAAGACTGACTGAGTGATATAAAACAATCATTTCAACAAAATGTTGTTACTCTGTAGCTCTTTTTTGTTTAAGATGTAAAAATTGCCACAATGACAGAATAAGTTTGTTTGATGTATTTAACATTTTGTCAAGGGATTACGGAAGCCTGAGTGGAGCTGTGTTAGTCATGCCAGACTGTCAGCGTTGCAGGGAACAGTTGTAGTTGATGACATGGCATTGAGAAGTTGTTTTATGCATGTTTACAGTTAGATGAACTAATCATTTATTTTCTGCTTTCTTTCTCTCTTTTCTCCGTTTCTGTCCCCCTTCCTGCCTGTTCTTTGTTGGATGTTGTCTTTCCTCAGGTGCCTTGCAGATCGAGAACAGCGAGGAGTTGGACCAGGGGAAGTATGAGTGCGTGGCGTCTAATGTGGAAGGCGTGCGCTACTCTTCCCCAGCTAATCTTTATGTGCGAGGTAGGAAGCAACCAGAATGCAGAGCCAGGCAAAACAAGAACAAAAACATTAAGTAGTTTCTATTCCAACTGAATTGTCTTCACAGTACAACTCATCTTTAATTGGTATTGTTGAGGTTAAAAAAATAATTGCTGCAGTTAAACATTTTAATCTATCAGTGTATGCACAAAATACTTAGCAAAAGTAATGTCCATGGAGTATAGCTCTTCTATCATTTATGTTTAACGCATTCCCATAATTGTTCTCATGCACTGAAACTTCCAAATGTAAATCTATCGTTGACCAACTAATGTTCTTCTCTGTTATGATGCTCCATTTTGTCTTCCAATGCCCTCCCCTACTCACTCGGAAGGAAATGTATAGCCCAACAAGCCGTATGTCTTTACGTCATCAGTTGTAAAAGACCTCTGATCTGTTAACTGTTTGCCCAACCAGATGTTTCCCTACCGCATCTAATTTGAAATCATAAGAGTTTGGACATCTTTTTTTTTTTTTTTTTTGTTGTGTTTTGGTTTTTTTGATGAGTGTTTTACAGGTAAAGGAGCACAACGGTAAGTGTTGATTTTGATTGAGTGGCTAGGTAATATTGCCCAGCAATCAAAATCATTCCCCCCTTTTTTTCCCTTTTCCAGTTTTGGGGGAGAAAAACAGAGGTATTTGCCTTTATAATACAGTAAAATAGCTCTGTATTTAACGCACAGCACTGGAGCACAAATCTGTTTCTAGTTTGGTGTATTATCTTTAAAGGATTTTACAGACAATACTTATTTTTGGCGATATGTTCCAGCAAAATGAAGATATATATATATAATTTTTGTTTCTCTCAAAAGCAGTCAGAGGGAATGGTTTCATATTAAATAGACAATAAAGACAAAAGCCTATCCACCACTACTAATGCTAAATGACAATAAATCCCTGTCGAAGGAGCTTTAATAAATTGAAGCACATGCATTTTCTGCATGTATTATTTATATTGTGCATATTAAATAAAGATGCCTCGGTATCTACTCTGTTTGTTCCCTCTGCTGTGTACCAAATAACTTTGTTCCCAATAAATAATTCACTACTCCTACATTATAAAATGGGTCAGGGAACTGCTTTTTCATCATTATTGCTATCATCAGACTCTGTAAAATAGATGCTTTGAGAAGAGAGATTCTACTATAGGGAGCTGAAGGTAAAATGAAAATGGTTCTTCAAGAGAGCCAATAAACCTACCAGAGGCTCAAGCTCTTATAAATGTGATTCAGCAGAAATGTCAGTTGGCTGTATGAATTGGTGGTCCATGCAGATCATCGCCTTGGGGAAGCCCACCCCACCCCTTCTAGAACAGATTGTGTTATGTATGCAAGGAGATATGTATTATACTTTTGAATCGAAACAGAACCTCTGCACTTTTTTTTGTCCACGAGTATTTTTGACAAATTGTTATAAAACATCTGTTATCAGCATAGACTTAAAAAGCCCAGATCTTGGCATTTTTTTTATACCCAAATATTAAAAGTTGAAATACTGGTCTAAGCAGAATATTACTATAAACACTGGCTCCATGAGCAGGCTTTTTTAAAAGCACACCAGTTTCAAAATGACTCCAATGCATTAACACTATGTAACACATATTTTATGCTGTGATGGTGTCGGCCTTTATTTGTTTTCAGTTAACTTTTGTCAATTAATTCTGATACTTGATGTTGACTATGTTTTGTTCACGAACCAAAATGCACTTGAGATTAGCAGCTGTGGTGGAGGGTGATTGTTAGTAGGGGAGAGAAACATAAAAATGAGGCATGCGGGTGCTGAAGCGAACAGTACTCATTCCCAAACCTTAATGACAGTGTTTACTGATTGGCTTTTTAGAAGATTTCATTTTTACCAGTCTGGAACTGCAGCTGCTAATTTCCTACCGAATTGTGTCTTTTTGAGTTTTCTTTTTCTTTTATTCTTTTCAATCTTTCATTAGTTACTTTTCTTTATTTTCTCTTTATTTGGTTTCTTTCTCCAACTATTTGAAATGTGGCCACCATAGGAGCTTCTCATTGTGGCCATAAAGGACTTGTGAAATTTGAAATTATGAGTATAGTTCGCTTGAATTGACTCCAGTGGCGTCTCAATCCTTTTTCCTTAGCAGACACCAGAGGAACCACTGGGGTGAATCTGATTGTTTTGGTTCAAAGTTTATTCAAAGGGGAGGGTAGGCAAGTGTACTTGAAGACGGATGTCACTGATGACAGGGACAGAGGTAATGGGGAAAAAAAGAAAGAAGAAAGGAAAGGGTCATGTAGCTGCAGCTAAACACCTTGAGGTGGCTTTTTTTACTCTCTCTGTGTTTCCCCTATTTTTCTCTTCTCCTCATGTCATTGTGTTCTGCATCAACCCCTTTACATCCCTCAGAGCTTCGAGAAGGTTGGTGTGTTTTTTCTTTTTTACTTTTTTTAACCCACATTTGAAAAAAGCAATCAACATGTTTGAAAATATTTAGCTGTTATTTGACTTTTGCAGAGCTCGATTAATTACTAATCTGAGAAAAAACCCAAAAGAAAAAAAAAAATAAATAAATACAGTTAATCCAAGCTGCAAAATAATTTAAAAAATTTTTTTGTTTTTCTAATTTCCAAATAAATGATGAAAGCAAACCCCGGCTAGTTGGGGTCTTGTTAATTTAATTTTATGTTTGCATTGTGGGGCCTTTTCACGTTATGCATCCTTCGGTATTGCTTCTGCACCTAAAAGCTTTTCTTGCATGTGTTGTCATGGAAACCCAGCATGTGAATATAACAGGACCTGTTGCTTGATGGGAGAATGTAACTGCGCTTGCATGCCTGTGCAGAACCCCTTTGGCCCCAGTGTTTGTTGTTTGCATTCTCTCTTCTGTTTTTTATTTTTATTTTTTTTATTTTCGTGTTTATTTGATTTTCTAAAAATGTTTTATTTCCTGACAACCCTGTTTTTGGCTTACCTTTCCTTGAGTTAGTTCTGTGTTGTGAGTATGGTGCAGTATGTTTTTATTCTGTTTTGTTTAGTGTTTTTTTATGTTTGTTTTTGTGGTTCATTAGTTGGTGAGATTCTTGTTCCTTTCTCAATCTGATTCTGCTCTGCTTCTTGACACTCGAAGTGTGAATGCCTATGCCCTATGAATTGATAAATGTGTATACAGCCAGTGTTCCTGCCATCTACTCTAGGATTATTCATTACTGGAAAGATTAGACCACATTGGTCCTGGTAAGGTTCCTTGTTGGTTTTAGGCAGGCCTTAACAGATGTCATTCACAATGTTGTGCAGATCAATAACAAGATTGTGTCCCTAATATTGCATTTAGTGCTGCCAAGTAGCAACTTAGGATATATCTGTTTTTTTTTTTTTTTTGTTTTTTTTTTGCCAATTGTAATTGTATTGGTTGATTTCAGCTGCACGATGTATTGTTAAGACAAACAAGTGCATTGCAAAAATTTAATTTGGTGAATAAAATTCTAAATGTATATGTCTAAAGTCATAGAAAATATCAATTTTTAATGAGCATACTGTAAAACAGTTCATTTATATTGGCCCAATTCCAAACACATGCCATATTAAGGCACTTTACAGAGACATTTGAATTTTCTTTGTGCTTCAACGTTAATAATGTTTGTACTATAGCACAAATTACTACATGTGATTAGATTTTCAGATCATCCTGTTTTATGGGTATTTAAAAACTCAGTTTACTGGAAAGGTGAGCTTTATATGCTAATACTTATTTTTGAAGTCTTTCTTACCTTCAGTTATTTCCTTTAAGATATTTGAAAATTAGTAGTCTTCAGTAAGATAGTGGTAGCTACTTGATGAAAGCACTGTTTAGACTTACAATTCGAAAAATCCTGCTTATAACACTCAAATTAATCATGCAATATATGTTGGATTTAGCCCAATATGACACCTGCATTGAATATTTTCTTAGGGAAAATACCTAGCTATTATTTTGTCAAAGGAGCTGCTAATAGTATATCATTACTAGTATATCGTTACACACAGGCTTTACAGGGCCCTGGAAATGAAAACCTTCAATTCTCTGGCATTTCATGGAATAAAAATGCCTTGTATCAAAAAAAAAAAATGTAATGTGTAGCTTACAGTGAGTAGATGCAATTAGATTTTGAATTACCTTGCCTTATAAAATATGTATGTTTTCATGTGGAAAGAATAAAAAAAAAACATTTTTCATATGGTTTGCAGTCAGAGCAGTGGCCTTTTTTCTCTCAACTTTCCAGCTACTTTCGATTTTTTTCATACCTTTAGTATCACCAGGTCACAAACATATAAATACTTAATTCTATACGTAGCTCAAGAAAGAAGCACTGATGCAGAAAGACTGTGCTGTTTGTATATGCATGTGCATGCTCTCCTACTATGATACTTGCCTGTTTGTGAATGTGATTGCATGTCTTGCTAGGCCTCTGTATGTAATGTTGGGAAAGAAAGCTAGATTACACCTTGTCTTCTCACTGGCCAAAGCAAATCTCCGCCATCACTGTTAGATGTTTGCCTTACACAGCCCAGAAATTCCTTATTGGTGACAGAAGTGACTTGATATTCCATTAAAAACACATGCCTCACTATCACATTTGCAAATTAACTTTCTAACTGTCTTGGCATGTACCTTTAATTCTTAACATGAATGGGGGAATGTACTTGCAGTATAGTTTGGCTGCTTGTCATGTACCTGTAAAGACAACAGAATTCATAAACACTCTGAAATTCCTGTTAGTTTCCTTTAGGTACTAATTTCCATTTTGATGACCACCCATAGGGAGTGTTTAGCACAGGCACAGCCAAGGTATGTTAATACAGTCAAACCCCTGCAGCTTAAATGTAAATGCCGTAGGACCCACCCTGCAGGTATGACTAAAGGATCTCCATACTGTGTCTGCGTCCTCAAGCAGCAAGAGGGTGTAATCTCAGCTTCAAGGTGACACTAAAGGCTGCACATTATTTTGGCTTCCCCCTTCATTTTAGGGCAGCAAAATCTTCCTCACATTAACGGACATTAATGTCAACCTTCTGACCTCTGTTTTCGGACATAAATACCTCCACATCAATGCCAATATAAGAGTTAGTGAAGTACTCTGGCCTTCTCTCTCAACTGCTTCTCACATTGTCCAGTGTACGGCTTCTTGTCTTTCTCTCCACATCGGGGCTTAAAAAAGGCTACATATTGTCATTGACCACATAAAATGTGGATTTTCCTTTTCTTTTCTCTTAATTCCAAATGGGCCGGATGGGCTCTTGGTCTCTGTGAATGAGGAGTGTGTCCATGCAATTGGGATTCTTTGTCTATTGTTTTTTTGTAGCAATGAGGGTGTCATTTGCGAAAATCAAGATAGCAGACTGCAAGCTGACTGAAGTCCTGTTAAAGTTTGGTAATTTATTTTCGCGAGGTATTGATTTCTAAATTTAAAGTGACCTTAATTTCCTCTTAAGATGATTGTTAATGTTAAGCTTAGGCAAAGGTAAAGGACAAAAAGCTTTTTAAAAGCATTTGTCATTTCTGAAAAGCATTCTTATAAACTAGGGGGAATTTCAAAAAATATCCACACAAACAAACTAAACGAGACCCAAAATGCGTAGTAACGATCTCATCTCTTTGCGTGGTACTGTAGTGCACCCAACAAAATCAGGCAGCATTGAGCATGCACATAAAACTGAACAACCTTCATGCTTGGGGTACAAGGTTTAGGTTTGAGGTTGTATGACATTTTAATTTTCAATTGTTGAATTGTTGAAACTGTTTCCTAGGCAAAATAACAGTTTTAAAACATCAAATCAGTTTGTTCTAAAGGCAAAAATGTGAAAAGATATTCACACCACACTATTCTCATATACAACACTTTGGTTTTCTGATGGAGATATTATGTAGTACTTTACTCTACTAGCGGAATACTATTTCCATTTGTCCTGGTGCTTAGACACTGATATTTTTGGTTTCCTTGTGTCAGAATGTCTAAAGATGAAAGAAATAACTAATCTAATTTTCCCGATTCCCTAATTATCAATGTTTATTAGCTCATTTAGAGTAGATTTCCACATTGTATGTTTTTAAAGGTGGTTCGAGACATTGTCCTATGGGGAAACCTCATTCACTTAACCACTTCAGCTCCCGGTCCATTGGCTGAACTGAGCCCCAGGGAGAGAAGATCACCCTGAGATAAACTTGGATTGAATGTTTCCCCTAAAACAACCATGTTTGTCATGTTCAGTTACCACAAACATTTTGAATTGGAAGATAAATTCTCAAGACAAATAGAAGCTGAAAAACATCTAATTATACTGCTTCAAACCTCTGTGAACACAGCTGCACTCTGGTACTGTCTATGCTGTTCGGATGTAGTTCTATTTGTGGATTTGTTCAGTTTCATTTGCTTCCTTTCATTTGATTTGATTTTGTGAGTCTGTGTGTCTCGAAAAATGCTATATTCAGTCATAAATGGCATGCTTGGATGGGCTTGGGTGACATTTTCTGAATTGTTTTGGTCCTCCGGTGTTCTGCCCAAGCGTATGAGGGTGCACCGTTCTACGTCACTCATGCCATAGCCACACCCATGCATGTCTGTGTGAGGAATGGGCTGCACTATCACCTTTGTTGGTTAGTTAGATATGCTTTATCAAACAATAAAGCAGGAATATAAATTTATTTTCCCCACTCTCCCAGACGGATTTTTGCCATTGTTTGTTAAAGAAATAATCGAGAAAAAAAAAGTATCTCAAGTAAGCTATTATTGAATTTAGAACAACCTTTTCCATAGAACATTTACTATATTAAATAGTTTCTGTTGCAAAATAAAACCCTTGTAAAAAGTCAACTATGAACTTTTGACCCTTCAGTTCAGGTCTTTTTATCCCTAGAGTAAAAAAGCAGTGGACATTAACAGTGCATAGTACAGCGACTGCATGCAGGGTAGTCTAGAAACATATCCAAAACCCAAGACCAGCAATGCTACCCACTTGAGCCTTTTTACTTTGTAACTTCAGTTATCTATCAAACTTAAGCTTTGCATGCACAGCTCAGGTGAAAGAAAATCCCTGAGTTGGCGTTTTACATTATTTCTGCCTTAATTTTGTGGACAAATCCGCTTGTCCCAAACATGAATCCCATTTGGATCGACACTTGTTTTTTCAGGTCTTATTTTACCTTATTCACTCCTATCAGTTTTCCCTCTGATCACTCCCTTTGCCCCTAATTTGTCCTACCTTATACTCTCCTGCCCCAAATCTTGAAGATCCATTTCTTTGTAGTAGCAAAGTTTAAGGTGGTAAGAAAGGAACATGTACCGAATTCTTGATTTTAAGCCCCAGTGTGTGAGACCTCCAAACCAACTTTGAGCCATGATTTTTTTTTTCTGGTTCTTTTTTTATTTATAATCATAGTTACTTATTCTATCCCCCACTTATATGCTCCTTCTCCTCCTCCCCCCTTTTCCGACACCCCAATCCTTTCCCTTCCCTTGTTGCGTATTGTACAGTATGTCCGCTTGTCAATCCATTTCCCTTTGTCTTGTCTGCTGTCTTGCTGCTTGGGTCTGTTTGATTTTAATTTCTGCCTCGTGTCTTGTCTCTCTTTCTTCCTTGTTTTGTCAGTCTCTAAAGTCATCTTTTACATTTATTTCATCATGTTTTCTTCTGTGTATTCACTACCTTCACTCTCTCTTTTGACCTTTGCATCCCAACAAACACTATGACATTGAATCAAAATACCGGTAGTTCCTTTGTCTGCTGTTTATTAAAAAAAATGTATATATATTTTGTACATTTAGCCTACCTATATAGTAGCACACTATATTACCTAACCAGGCTTTTGAATTGGTATACGCTTTCAACATTTCCCTAACGTCTAGAAACTAAACCAAAAAACATATTTTTAAGAAGAGGACAGATCAATGTGTAAACGCTTCAATGTAGCCCCATGTAATGTGCTTGCTGGGATGCCTTTCTCAATCAGTTTTTTGCAGAATCATACTCTTTCACTTTATAGCTCTTGCATACTGTACACACGCAAACTCATGCCTACGCCAATGCAAAAACTATATATCTATAGTCATGCACACATATAAGTACTTTGCACCCGTCACGTCCCTCCTCTGAATCTCAAGTTTATAAAACTCCCTCTTCAATCCAGTCCCTTTCCATATCTTCAGAAATTATAACTGTCTTCCTCTCGTACTGGTATCCATTTCTCTTTTATTTCCATCTCTCCTTCCTATTCTCTAAAACTCTATTCACTGTTGATCCAATTCTGTTTCTTTACTCCTACACTGTGTAATAGTTAGCTTCCTACCTACAGTGGCTAGAGCGCTTTTTTTCTGTGTATTCTTAGGCACACACCTTGTTCCTCAATACCTATTTTGTGTTAACCAAGACTGCGATGTGACAATGTGCAATCATCACATTTTGTCACATTAGCTGAAGAAAAGCAAAAGTTTACACAGCAGTAAAACGGGTTACCCCCTGCCTCCCTTTACCCCTCTTCCAACCTTCCCTACTCTTTTTCTTCCTCTGTCACTCCTGACTGCACTGTTCTTTCTCCTACTATCCTTTCCTACGATGTTATTTCTGCTACCTCGTACTATTTCTCCTCTCCAATCGTCTTGTCTGGGCATGCTAGCGACCCTTCAGTTATATTCCTCAATGCATTTTATCTCAAGTTTTATATCTGATTTTGTTATCATTTACTCCTTGATTTACCTCGATCTATTTATGCATGCTGTCTGTGAAACTGATAGCTGCATCTATCAATGGAACCGTGTCAGATCTTAATAAGGCTTTGTCCAGTGGATCTACCCTAAACCACAAAAATCTGATTAAAGTTTCTCATCTTTAAGACAATTAGAAAGAAGAGCCAGGTGTTCACTGCAAATGTGTTCTAGAATTTGGTTAGACCTTACAGAGATGGTCACTAGTTCAGTAACCCTACACTTCCTGTGCTGTGGGAGAAGCCTGCAATGGCCTACTTCCTGTTTGGCATGTGTGTCTGTGAGGACAGGAAGTTCCAGGTTGCCGGGTTGGGCTTATGTGATTGAATTATCACATGGCCCTTACTACTATTTTACTCTACGACTTTGCGATCAGGTAGTGCTATAGTTTTCTGTGTTAGAAGTTCAGCCCCCAAAGATGAGAAACTCGTAATAGATTTTTGTGTCTTTAATTGTGCTGTGATGGGTCAAATATTGGTCAATGGAACCTTGTTGCTATGAATTGTTGCTTAACTGTTAATCTATATTGTTGCTGAAGCTATTCTGTTAGTTTAGTTATTTCCCATTATTTGTTACTTTTGTGTTTTTTTAAGTCTAGTTTTATTTATATTTTTTGTTCAAGTTCACATTTATCATGTTGAACTATTTGTGTTATGTAATTACTTGAGAAAGGCCCATCTTCATCTGCTTCTCTTGTTACATCTTTTTTCTCTTCCTTTTGACTCCTTGCCCTTTTTTGTCATCCTTTCCCTTTTCTCATGCCTTCTCCCAGTCCGGCGGGTACCTCCTCGCTTCTCCATTCTACCAACAAGTCAAGAGATAATGCCAGGTGGCAGTGTGAACATAACTTGCGTGGCAGTAGGGTCCCCCATGCCTTATGTCAAGTGGATGCTGAACTCTGAGGACTTGACACCAGACGACGAGATGCCAGTTGGCAGAAATGTTCTTGAACTGAGCAGTGTACGTGAGTCAGCCAACTATACGTGCGTGGCGATGAGTAGCCTTGGCATCATTGAAGCTGTTGCACAGATCACCGTCAAATGTGAGTGATAACTGAATTTGTGAAGGATGTACGATATACATAGAAAATGTAGGTTGTAGTTATTCTTGTTCTTGGTTTACTGAACAAAGCTAGTTGGTTAATGTTTGCATTTGCTTCAAATTTATAGAATGATCATAAATCAATACCTTTTCTCTCTGTCCTGCTATTTTGCCTTACCAGCTCTCCCCAAGCCTCCAGGTACCCCTGTGGTTACCGAAACCACAGCAACCAGTGTGACCATTACTTGGGACTCAGGAAACCCAGACCCAGTGACATACTATATCATACAATATCGAGCCAAGTCACCAGACAGCAAATACGAAACTGTTGATGACATCACTACCACGCGTTATAGCATTGGCGGCCTTTACCCAAACACAGAATACGAAATACGTGTCTCGGCAGTGAATTCAATTGGACAAGGTCCGCCCAGTGAACCAGTTGAAACTCGAACTGGCGAGCAAGCCCCAGCAAGTCCTCCAAGAAACATTAAGGCGCAAATTCTTCCCCAAAACACCATGATGGTGCAATGGGAAGAACCCGAGGAACCTAATGGGCAAATCAAGGGCTACCGAGTTTACTACACTATGGATGATGCACAGCCCATGAGCCTTTGGCAGATCCATAATGTCCAGGACAGTCTGATCACCACCATTCAGAGCCTAATTCCCCAAGAGACATACACTATCAAAGTTCTGGCATTCACATCCGTTGGTGATGGACCTTTTTCTGAGCCCATTCATGTGAAAGTACTGCAGGGAGGTAAGGATTTGAGTAGTTGTTTGGCATATAATACTGAATATATGTATATGTGTGTGTGTGTGTGTGTGTGTGTGTGTGTGTGTGTGTGTGTGTGTGTGTGTGTGTTAGGTAAACAGCACTGACCATCTTTGGATCATGGCTCATTTAGTTTGGTAGTTTCTATTAGGCACAATTAAAACATTTCATAAATAAGCAAAAACGTTAGATTTAGTTTGATTGACAACAGACAAATTCCATTTGCTAGAAGTCTATTAGCCATCTTTCCAAAATTATCCGAATAAGGAACAGGAGTGAACAGGCAAAAGAGTAAGTGGCCCACAAGACTCTTTTATGGGCATAGTTAGGGAAGAAAAGCCTTTTGTTCTGATAAATCAGGTGAGCTATGAAACGTAAAAGTCCAGCCCTGGATGGATCAAATGTGAAAAGGCATATAATGGCATTATGTCCAGTTGTTACAACTACTGTGGAATTATTTTGTGACTATACTTCTTAGGTTTCCTTTAAATCAAACTGTCTGTGTATTTGCCTACTTGCATTATTCTAATATCATTGTTTGGAAACTTAGCTACTGGTTATCATGGTTTAAACTCTATTAGCTTAATTGTCTTGAATCCCAATTCTTAAAATGTAATTTGCGCTTGTGTTCAGTTCCAGGTCAACCATCCAAATTCCAGGTGGGTGCCGTGTCAGACACTAGAATCGAACTGACTTGGGAACCCGCATATGAGAAAGAAGGAATTATAAGTTATGAACTTCGTTATAGGGAAAGCAATTTTGGCACGCAGGCAAGTGTCATATTTGATTTTCTGTTTCACAAAAGCTTTCAATGTCATGTTCAAAGAATATGTTTGTGTTAATCATTTTATATTTTCATATTTTGATTAATAGATGAAGAAAACATTTGGACCCACAAAATCATATGTTTTGGAAGGCCTTCGCCCCAATACAGAGTACCGCTTCTCCCTGGCGGCCATCTCAAACAAAGGCATTGGGGCCTTCACAAATGAAATTTCTGAGAGGACCTTGCAAGCCAGTATGTAGCCTTTTATTTGATCTTCTCCTTTTATTTCAGTTTTGCTAACAAAAGAAACTCTTGTTACAGAAACAAAACAATGATTCTTCCTTCTTTATGGACCGTAACTAAAATTACTTGAATTTATGTTGTTTTACTTTCCTGTTCTTTCGTCTAAAGTTTGCAATTTTTCCTCTGTTTTCCTTTTAGCCATTTGGTTATAGCTATGTTAAACTGGAAACAGTTACTAAATTGAAGCTTGTGGATACCATTTAATATCTATTTCTTTTTCTGACTGTTATCTGATGTTTTTGAACTTCTTTAAGGTTTGCCTTACTCTAATAAATGTTTACTTTATGTAGAACTGCAGTCGAAATAATGCATATGAGGCCAAAGGAACATTTTAATTAAATTCTGTGCACAGAAATTTGAATCAAAAACAAGGGTCTTAAGGGTAGTTTTTTTTCTTCTTTTAACTTTATTTCAACCACAGGAAGTTGGTACAACACATATTGCTAAAACACTTTCCTTTTGATTGTTTGAGTTCGAACCCAAAAGTAATTTGGCAAATCAGGCTAAAATGGCAATGGATTTTAAGTAATAACCACTTATTTTCCAAGATGGCATAGCATTTATCTAGTATTCTGAATTATTATTACTTTTAACTGTACTGTAATGCATGTTTCTATTAGCTCTAGATGTGCAGTGAGTGAATTTCTGAAGCCAACAGTGTAACAAACAAATATCTTAGCATTAAAGGTTTGTAAAGCGCTTACTGCACTTAATTTTTCTGATCTACAGTATCTCTTTTTCTTAGCGGTCTTTATGAATGCAAACGTTTCAGATTTGCTGGTGCAGATTCTCAATCATCAAGGTCATAGTCATTCCAAAAAAAGTTGAAAAAAATAATAATAATAATTCACTGGACTTTGGTTTACAAGTTGAAATAGAACGAGTCTTTGCTTTCTATATCTTAAATTGAAATGAAGATGGTTCTTATAATCGGCAAGTTTCCTAAGCAAGACTGTGGAAGCAAAGTCCAGTGGGTTGTTTTTTTTACTTTTTGGAAAAACGTTCCGATTGTAATAAGCCTTTGTCCAATCTGAAAGTTACTTAAAAAAGAAAAATCTAGTTTGGTTAAGTCCCTGTTAGGTGCAAAGCATATTTATATAAAATCTTTTATTCTTTTGCCTTAATTTCTTAACTTTCTCACAGAAGATATATGTACATATTTACTCTGCCATTTTAAACTTAAGTTGTTGTGGGTGGGTGTATATTTGGTGTTTTTTGTTTTCTTTTACTTTGGTTAATGGTTTATTTTTATTTTGTTGACAGCAAGTTCACATCCCACAAGACACAAAAAATGTTACTTCTCCTGAAAGACCACCAGGGCTCTCATATGAACTGTACATTTTTGATTTAATGTTGTTGGAGTAAAAAAAGACAAAAGATAGAGCAAAATGTATTCCAGCTGTCAGAACTTGGAAGGTGAACATTAGAGAACAGATGAAAGATAAGTGAGATAGGGGCTTATGGGAACTATTGTTCAAACTTTAAATAATGATACTTATTGTTGCTACTTAGAAAGAGGTGAAAAATGTATCAGCACCAAACCAGGGTTCTCTCCAGGACTTTTGAGCAGGCTGTCACTGCTGCACTGAAGTTAGGTCGATTCAGGGTTTTTTTATGAGCATATCAGCCCTTTGACAGTCTTGGCATACTCTCCTTCTGTTCAGCGCATTTAAGCACAATGGCTGGTTGCACTAAAAGTTGTCAAAATTGCACAAAAATAAAGACTATGTGCAATGATGTACATGACATCAACGTATCAACCAGAGGCGGAAGGCTGAAAATAGACATAACTGAGCCGGTTTCAGCTGGAATTCCAACTATTTTCATTTTGAAAAAAACAAGCAAATGGATGCCATTTTTACCTTTGTGGACGGAAAGATGTCTGCACTTTCCTCACAGTAACAATTTGAATCATTAGGTAATTCTGTGAAACAAATCAAGAATGTAATATGTGTTGTTGACACTGTTGGCTTAAACCTGGAGATGGAAGGCAAGAACCCAATCAGCTCAAAGAATTGTTCTTAATGTCCCTCCGTTTTGCGAACATGTTCTACGGGTGGTTTTTCAGTTGCTCCATTAAAATAATAATGAATTACACTTATGCCAAAAAAGTTCTGGTAAGAAACCTGATACCTAATAACCAGGAAACCTTAGTTATTAGACCATTTAACAGTTTTTTTAAGCTTATTCTCTTCTCTTTTACCACAAACTTTGTAATAACGAAAAAGAAAATAAGATGCCTTTGTGACAACATATTGTGTCCAGTAGTATAAAAAAACTGGTTACTGACAGTTGATTGTACCATGTCAGATTTACATGATAGTCTTAAGGTTAGATTTAGATCAAGGAAATGTTGGTACAAATCAGTATAGTGGTTTGCTTTTAAAAATAACAGTCCCCTTAAGATGATCTTATTGGGTCCTTTGACCACCAGACAGCTTAAATTAAATCAATATTCTGTAGTATAGATGTAGATTATAATAACTGCATTTGAAATAACAAGACATTTAGGTGAAACTTCTTCAGGGTTTAAATGCCATTCAAAGCCTAATGAAAATGTTAACTAGTCGCTATTTCACTGTATAGTACATAAAAAAAGCCTGATTTGGTAAGATTATTACTACTTTCAACAATGTAAATTTTTACTGTGACAAAGCAACATGGAAAAATGCATTGTGCATGAGAGACTGCAATGCTTTACTACACTGACAGTACTTTGGCCTATTTTTGGAAAGTTAAAGCAGAGCATCTTCAACAGTGACATAGGCGAGCCTTGGTGGTGGGAGCAGACTTTCTATAACACATTTTCTGTTTCTACCAGTGCAACTTGTTGGCTGTGCCTCGACATGTGAGCGTGGGGGCTTTGGAACAACCAATTCACAGCTCTTTTTTGTTCCTGCACAGAAAGTGCAGTCTTACTGCCAAGAACTCCACTTGCATGTGACACTCACTACTGCCCACTCGGGGTGCTGTTGGGCAGCTATCACTGAACTAACGATCTTTGATTCCTCCATGCATGAAAAAAAAACAAAAAAAAACATCTTTCTCCACCCCCATTTCTGTCTTGGCAATTCTTTAGTGTATGCACATATATCCACAAGTCTGTGTGTGTTTGTGATATTCTTGCCTGTTTTTGCATTTGTAAAGTGCAAGCAGAGTTGAAAACATCCCTCCTCCTTCTGTCCCTCTTCCTTCATCACTCTCCTCCAGTTCGGTCCCTCTCTTTGTCACTTTTTCCTTGTGGATTACAACTAAAATTGTTCTTGGAATGGCTTGGCGTCACTTTGTTCACTTGAGTCCCTCTTCCTTTTTATGTTTCATTTCTTATTTTATTTTTTTTTAATAAATACAGATCTTTGTATTTATCTTTTTATTCAGTTAAGTCTTTACCTTAAATATTAATAATTTGACACATCTCTCTCACCTGTATCTTTCAGCAGTATTTTCATACTATGCACTTCTTTTACTACAGAGAAAGTTAGCTGAGGCATACATACTGGGAGAATGGGCTTTTGAGCAAATATGATGGGTTTCAAGTCAAGTCTTGCTTAATATGAGACTATTTCTATATCATAACATGTGTCATAACAAAGAAGTAAATAGGCAAGGTTACTTATCAATCCATTTTATTTACATTATTTTACCCTGATTCTCATTGTTTGTTTTTCAAACCCATCTTTTTCTTGTACATTGAAGGTTCATTGCAAAGCAGCGGTCCCTAACATCACATTAGCATTCTAGCACTAAAGTCAGAATATTCACAGACAAAGCCAGACAAACTAAACATTTACTATTAAGAATAACTTGATCTTTTGGATGCTTTGAGGTAAGTGGTTGTTTGGTTTAGCGATTCAGTCTGCCATGTTCTTTAAAGTTGGATTTCTCTCAACAAATAGATCTTTTTATACAATGAGATACAATTAAGTAATTGTTTTTTGAAACTAACAGTTTTCCCCACACATAAAACTATATTTATTTTGTTTAGGTGCATCCAACATACAAATGCAATGAATTATTCTGACCACCGTTAAAAACAAAGAACTGCCATCATTGTGTCTCGTTCAGTGGTTTCCCTAAATGCATTGCTAATGTTTGAACTCACGAACTGAAGAGAAGTACATTCTTACATTTCCCTTTATGAGATAATGAACAAGTGTTCAACTTTGAACAGTTTGTTGTGGCTGCTACTGCTGTTCAGTAGCTTTAATTTGTTTTTATTTATCTTGCAAATAATTGAATCCTGTTTTGTTCAATTGAGGAAACCAAAGTACAAGTACACTTAAGCTTAATATCCCAGTTTAAAGATTGGCGTTGCTTTGTGTCAACAACACAAATAAATCTGATGAATGAAATCATCCTGAAGCTTTTCAGGATCAAAATTTCATTTTAGCAAAAAGGATGTTCCGTAACCTTTCAAATCCTACCTTTTTAATAAATGTACTGCTTAACTTGAATTTCTTACGAGTTATGATATGAAAGTTAACAACATATAAGGAAGTGTTTGGCAACACTAAAAGTCTAAAAAGTACAAAATGCTCAAGACAGCAAAAACTTCACAATTTTGATCATATCTTTCCAAAGCCCTGGATTCGCTCTACTGAGAATTGTGAGATAATCTAAAGATTTCTTTGGGTCCTCTAGCACCTGGCAGACTGAATCTCTTTGCCATGAAGTGGAAAGACAGACGGACATTACTTTTCAAATGTGTTTAATCTATTTTCCATGCTGAAAATGTTTACCAAATCTTGAAATTTGTGATCAGTCCAAGTAGCACTACCTGAGGTTTGAAATGGGAACTTTGAAGAGCATAATCCAAAGGAATTAAAATAATCCAGGAATGTGTCTATATTAATTTCAAAGTAATTAAATTCAACTGATACAAAAAAAACTATAAAATTAAAACAGTTTTATTAAATTTGCAAGATGCTCTTATTAAAAACGGCTCCCATACAGAAGTAAGACCTCATTTGGTATGCTACCATTATCAGACAAGATTGAAATCAGTTTCATATGACAGTTCAGACATGGCTGGAGAGGGTCCACAACCAGAAAGCTTAGAGGGGAATCCTTCCAGCTGTTGCCAGCTTTAAAACATGCTAACAACACTTGAGATAGACCCTGGGGGTGGTGTTGAAGGGCTGCTGGGCTCAACAGTGGCAGATAAGAATCCCATTTCATAGAGTCAGAATTAATTTCATGCTCAACTATGAGCTCTGAGCCAAGGCCTGGGATTGTCAGGCTTTGTTACATATTTAGATTATACCTAGACCCTGCCAGTAGCCAGTCAAAAGCCATCTCTAAAATTAAAGTGGCAGATTCTAAATCCCCTGTATTTAACCAAACAAGCAGTTTAGTCCTCCCACTTAATGTAATTGCACAAGGTTTTTAGATGTATTGGAATATCTGTGTGAGCCACACCATGGCCATTTGGTGTCTCAGGGATTAATTCTGTAATGATCTACAAGAACAGACATGTCATTTGAGGTTTCTGATGCAGTCCATACACAGAAATGTCCTCTGACTTTAATAGCAAATGCTTTTGCTATTTATGTTCACGTTAATACTCGACGATGAGTCACAGCCATTGTAGTTGTAGATCAGCAATATTGTCCTCTATTGCTATATAACTATACCTAGAAGAGGAATAAAATGGCAGACATGACCAGATATGTCATGTCATTACATATTACAATGAAAGTTTAGGATAACTTCAAGGAAAGTGTCTGAGGAACTTCTTTTGTGGATGCATAGTTCTTGTGTCCATAATCCCAACAATTGCCTCCCTATGATACTATGGATTGACCCAATCCAGACTTAAATCATTATCAAGGATAGGGATGCCTGTGTGCTGTGATAACCTCCATCCTGTCAGATTTATAGCTCCTTTCTTCTTGACTAAGAAGGAGAATGATGCAGTCATTCTTTGGCGGGGGAAAATTTGCAAATACAATATGGGCAAAGGAAAGAAGCTGCATGGCTCAAATCCAGTAAAACCTTAAGTAAATAAGCCCATTGGACACAGAAAAGTGTTTGGGAACTATGAGTATGCCCCCGTTTTATTTCTGTGCTCATAAACAGTGTGGTTTTACAGAGGAAGATATCTTTATATTCAAACTAAGTTGTTTTTGTTTTGTATTTTTAAAGCTGTGCCCCCAAAGCTACATTAGGCTACAAAATTTTCATTATAGTTTTATAAATTCCGTTATGCATTTTTTTTATGTTGCTGATGGTAATGTCTTGTTTCTTGGCACTATCAAACTGGCTGCAAGCTTCTCGAAGACACATAGACATAGGGCTATGAAATGGGATTTATTTGAGGAAATTGCCAAAAAGGAAGGATGTTTTTTGTCCCTGGCCAAGTTAACAAGCGTAGAAAATCTAGATAATGAATTTTCCCCCACTGGCTTTCCCCTCTCAGTATTGTGGACCCTCTGGCCCAACGATACAGTATTAAACAGAGCTGGCTACAGCACAGCAGCAACTCTCTCACTCCTGCTCAACCCACAGTGGGTCCAAACGGTTTTATCAGTGGATAAAAATAGCTGTGTAGGTAACTTAAACAAGAGTTGATGACAAAATTGATAATTTACTCAAAGGAAAGGAAAGAGTTGCTGCTCCCTGACTCCAGAGTAAGAACGCTCTGAAGTCAGGTGCTGTTGGTAAGAAAGTCTTAAAAGTTTAATATTTTTGGGAGACAGGTACGTATAATACAGACAATGCTTGTGGTTCATTTTTATTTGTCTGTTGATGGTATATTTTGTCTTTTTTGTGAGCCTCTGTTCTTTTTTTTTTTCTTTCTTTATGTTGATTTACTTATGTTGACTTTATGTTTTCTTTAGTCTGGTGTGAATATTATTTCCCCTCTGAGACACTTTTGTTAAAGGATTATTTTACATTACCTTTCTTAATTTTACAACTTTTTTTCTGTATTGTCTCTTATTGTTGAATGAATAGTTTTTTATCTTTGTTTTTGTTCTTCATTTAAACTTGTTCTGTATACCACATGTTTTTTAATGCTTTTTTACATAAAATGTAATAATGAACTGGATTTTAAAGTTGGAAGAAGGATATATTAAAAAAAAAAGCATAAGCACTAAAATACGTTTCTCCTGTGCTGGAAAAAAAAAATCAGAAAACATTAAGGATTTTAAAACTATGCATCATATCTCAAAAAACACTTTGACCAAAACATTTTAACCAGTGATCTATGATAGTCTTCGGAAAATCTATTAAGACTCTCTCCCTCCATTAAAAATGTTCTATTATTTTTACTTTTGTGTCCATTGAGTGTAGAGCAAAGATAAAAGCTTTGGTAAATAATAATTTGCCCTTAGTTTTAGGAACATAGGAATCATTTTTAATGACCCTCATCTCATAGAAATATCTCGATGCAACTTTTTAATTTTCCATACGATACTGATATTAACTTTGACCAATACGGACATTGACCTGATATATCATCCCGAATTATACATATTTTCATTACTTATTTTGTACAGTGGGATGTTAGAAAAGGATTAATCGGTGACAATACTGAAAGAACAACCCTGAATGATTGTCTATATGTATCAGAACAACTGACCCATGTTCTGTTGTACAATGACTAACTTTAAACATATATAGAGCTAATATCTAAATCTAAAATATCAGACATTAGCAGGCTGATATCTGATATTTTAGATACAGGTCAATATGATCCAATGTACGTTTTTGACTGACATAATAAATCTATAATTTCAAAACATCCCCAATTTTTCACAACGATTTAGCTTGAAGATATCTGAGTTGAACCAGCAGCAAACACCAGTCCTATCAGTACTTTTAATAAAATTATGTTGATAGATTTTACCGTCCAACTTTCACCAAAACCAGATACTGTAGCCGTCTTGGTTCATTATCACATTTTCTGTGTGGTGTTGTCCATTTTTGCATTTTAATTTGACATCTGCTTGGTACTTGTTTTTATTTTGCTTATATTTTAGTTTTTGGTTGCCAGTTTTATTTAATTATTCCTGTTGTTTGTTTCAGTTCAGATTTTTCCTTTTTTTCATTTTCTTTATCTCTCCCATCTTTTTATTTGTTCGCTTTTCACCCTTCTTCCTTCCCCAACCTCCTCATCCTCTGCTGCCCCCTTTCCCTCCTTCTTCCCCTCCTGTCCTTTCCACCTCACCAGAGCCCTCAGCTCCCCCTCAGGAAATTAAGTGCAGCACCACCAGCTCCACTAGCCTTTTGGTAAGTTGGCGCCCCCCACCTCTGTCGAGTCAGAATGGTGACCTGACGGGGTATAGGGTGCACTACCAGGTGTTGAGCCCTTCAGAGGAGGCCAGTGATGATACAGAGCCCGTGGAGAAGCCATTGTTGCCTCCGAATGAAGAGCGAGTGTTGCTGCAGCAACTGGAGAAGTGGACCCAGTACCGCATCACTGTGTCTGCCTCAACAAAGGTTGGATCTGGCCCTGAGAGCGAGCCCCTAATATGCCGGACAGATGAAGATGGTAAGTCTCTTTTGTGGAGACCTGGCCTTATCAGTTACAAACATCCTTTCTGCTTCTTGAAAATAAGAGGAAGTTGCTTTGCCATTCAAATAGCAGTTGAAATACAATATGTCTGATCTTTACTTAGGAATATTAGTTTCAAGTCTCCAAATCAGGTGTTTAAAATCGAACTCCAAACAAAGTCACAACTCAGAAAGTAAGAGGTCCAACCCAAACCTTAAGATCCATTGTGCCTTTGTGGACAAATCCGTTAAAATTTACATCACTAGGCCGTGTCTTCACAATTTTGAGGTTTCTTTTTCTCAATTTTAATGTTTCATAAATAAAAAACAACATCAACAAGCTTGATCCTCCTCTTCATAAGACTGTTTAACATCAACAGTGTCTTCAGTCAAAGGCCTTTGCAGATCCATTGCATAAAGACAGCCACATAAGAGCCTTCCTGAGATACAGTATTAGCCTTGGATTTGTGAAGTTAGTATTTATTGAGATCAGTGCAGTACAGATTGATATCAAGACGGAAATCAAAAAGTTTATCAATTGTGCAGCCCTTTAAAAAAAAATAAGCATAATGAATATTTTCACTCATTTGTAATTATTATTTTATTAATGAACTAACAACTTTAAGCATAGATATTATGACTGGGTAATATGTGCAATCTATATGAACAATCTACAATGGCCATACCTGTCTAAGTGCTTATGGTTACAGCAGACTGCAGTTGGGATGAAAATGGAATATATATTCATTTATAAGAATGGAATAAAGCATCTCAGATAGGAAAATTATACAAGATAGGGAAAAAAAGGTAAGGATTAAATAAGTACACCTTAAGTGGTTTTAAATATTCTACTCAGACTTCTAAAAGAGACATTTTTGTGCTAACCACGCTACTAAAATGGAAAGATATATGCAGTTTATTTGTTTTGATTTCTCATAAAAGAAAGGGCTGCCACTGTGCACAAAAAAGGATTTTTTTTTAATTATTATTAAGTTTACTTTTAATATTTAATGCACTTTTATTTTGTTTCCCCGCCCCTCCACGTCTACCTTTTAGAATTTGGTACAAAATAGGGAAGTTAAATAAGCATTTTCTCTGACAAAACTTAATAAGGACCCTCATATGACACAGAGTTTGACAGCAAAAGCTAAACCCCAAACTGAGACATAAAAGTCGGATCTAGTCACAGAACCCATGACTCATATTGTCTTATATTGGCTTTCATTCTGCATAGCCTGTTTGGCATATTTCATACTGGCCTTTTTGGCATTTGTCTGACAGGGACGTTTTTTTTTAAATACTCTTAGTGACAGTTACTGAGTTAAAAGGAAGAACAACTTATCCCAACTGTCACTTAAATAACCAAAACATTGGTTATAAAGTTGAAAGGTGCTGGACAGAGGGTGGGATGAGTTTGTCTTTTAGAGAAGTGAAGAAGACCTCAAGTGTTTGTGGCGAAGCAAATAGAAGCTGTTTATGGGGAGGAGTCTTATTCTGGGCACATTTATCTAAGAAAAGGATTTTCCCTGCCACCTCAAATGGCCTGAATGCTAGGCCCGCCATAAAGGTTGGTCATTATGAGTAAGTGGCAAGGCTTCTCACCGTCAACAGACATAATGAAAGGGTGGAGGTTACACGAGAAAGAGGGCAGGATATATGAGAGAAAAAAAGGCCTTGCACTCAGTGTTGTATTCTGTGTCATCTATTTGATGTATAATGTTTTAAGACATATCTGTATGAGGAGTCTATTGGATTTTGAGAGTTGCACTAGTTTGTAATAGTACTGCATGTTTATCGTCTGATTTTTGGATTTTTTTGTTTTTTTGTTTGTTTTTTTTTAAAGTTCCTGGAGCTGCACCGAGAAGAGTTGAAGTGGAGGTCCTCAACTCCACATCGCTCAAAGTAATGTGGCGTTCTGTGACACCAGGAAAACAAAACGGTCAAATTCGTGGCTACCAGGTTCACTACGTGCGTGTGGAAAATGGCGAGTCAAGGGGGCTTCCCCTCATCAAGGATGTCATGCTTGCTGATGCCCAGGTATGATCATTAATACTTAGATTTTTTCTTTAAAATGCTAATCACAACCACATATGCTTACATGTACCATGGAAAACAGGCTGATGACTTGGCAACATTTTAGCTTGATTCACCTTGAACTTGTTTCATTGGTCAAAGTGAAGAAATCATTTACAAATATAAACAGGTTAGGCTGGAGAATAAACCATAATGTGTATACAAATTTGCCCTGCATTCATCAAAAAACAAACTTTGATTTTGGCATCTTTCTTTACAAACAGTTGGTGCTTTATGATGTCACTACAGCACAAAGAGTAATGTCATAGATGTTACCGCTTGGATAATATTTCATGCTGCTGTAACACATTCCTTTTTACCTCAACCTGCTCAAAAACAGCAGCTATTAATGCAGTATATATATATATATATA
>NW_015150533.1:249064-284523 GCF_000732505.1 Cyprinodon variegatus
TATATATATATATATATATATATATATATAAATAAAAAACACACTGACGATTTACTATGGGTTAATAAATTCTGAGATTACAATTCATCTCAGCAGACAACTTTTAGTGTTGTAATTTGGCAGCTGTCCACTAAAGAGCATCACTATTTATCCTTATGCAGAGCCTTATTTCGTATTTGCAAAAGAAGTAATGCCAGAGCATCCTAGAGATATTATCGATGTAGAGTCCAGGATTTTTTACACTATTTAATAGCAAAACTTCACCCTATGCAGCTCTGTTTGTAGATATAAACACTTGGTAATCTCCTTAGGTTATTACCTAAATGGCACCTATTTAGCTGTGCTTCATGGCGGAGCAGCATGACACTTTTCGGCTTTGCTTTTGAGAAGGTGTCCATTTAAACCACTGTTCTCACTAATGAAAAAGGGTCAGCACAATCGCAATGCCTTGAGCGTTACATTAAATTGTTGATCTAATAAGCTCGAGTGACATAAATTATATTATCTGCAGCAATGCAAATGCCAGAACAAAAATAAAAGGATTAACTTTTCAGAAATACAAAAGCTAGCTCATCTCCAAATGGTGTGAAGTTGGACCCTAATGTGAATTTTTGATTCTGTTGACTTGTGTGTACTGGCAGACCTATAGCGCTTGGCTTGTTCCTGTTGTCTCTCCTTTAAGCTTCAAGCAGGGCTTCTTTCCTCTGACCTCCCAAAACTAGTGACCTATTTCTGCTGCCTGCCCATCCTAAACCTCTAAAGCCCCAATCTCTCAAAATCCTATTTCTCCCTCTTCCATTTTCCTTTTTCTTAAAAAAGATGCTCTTTTTGTCCCCCTCTCTCCTGCGCTCTTCACTTTGGCGGGGGGGTTAGTGGGAAACGGACGATACGGCTGAATATGTGAGTATGAAGTTTTGCCTGAGTGCTTTATGTTCCTAAAACAGTGGCTATTGCATCAACCCTGGTTAGGTGCACATTCGCCTCAACCCTTGTCTTAATTTACTGTCACGGAACAATGAAGGGGCTAAGAGGCTTCACTTCAGCTGCCTGACCAGACCACATCCACATTGGCCTTACATCCCTTTACACTATATGGACAATATAAGGACTTTTACTATAAGAAATTTTTACTTTTAGTTTATGTTTTGTTATCCTTATACAGTATCAGGACAATGCCCTAATATGGCATTAATATAGCACTTGAAATTGTTGTGCTATTGAAATATGCTATTTAGAATAATCTTCTGTTAACAGTTGGCTTAAAGCAAAAGACTGGCTGATGCAGTATCCACTTGCTAACTCCTCAGTGCTAAAGCTACATGCATCTTGCTGTGTGCAGAAACATTGGTTTGTCTTTCGGTGGTTTTAATTCTTTTTATTTCTGTGCATTAAATTTGAATTTTTACTTTGTTTTGTGGTGACATTATGTTTCTTTCTATTACTTTTCCTTTATAATTCTGATAATAACTATAGCCATATGCATACTGAATACATGCCCTTGGTTCCTACTTCAAATTCTCAAGGTACATTGCTTTTCCAAAGTTTTGCTATTTATTGAACCTTTCCATATTTTGTCATACTAAAAAGTCAAACGGCTAAGAAGACCATGTTACTTCTATAGTAGCTGTAGAGATCTAAAGCGTAAGTGAAACACCACAGGACAATAAGTGAAGCTGCATTCAACAAATCTGGCTTTAATGTAAGAGTGGTAACAATAAATAAGTTAGTAATAACTGGTTTAAAGTTTGACACTGTCTGAGCAAGGGAACAGTGCAAACATGAAAAAGCATCTTCTTTTTTCAGATAACTTAAAAGCCTGTCACTTTGGCTTACTTTCTCACCTGCAGTAAGAAACATGGAAGTGACAGTATCATCTTGTTGGGATGCCTCTCCTTAATAAACTTAATAAACTTAGAGTAGTTTGAAGATATAGGATAGAAACTTTTAGATTTAATAACAATATCAGCAGACTGCATTGAAGTTGCAGACAAAATGTAGGAAGGCTTGAAATCCTTTTAGAAATCAATCTGTTATAAGATGATAATATTTTATGTTATTTTTATCCAAAATGAAAATAAAAAATGCATTTCATGAAAATAGTATTATGTGTAATAAAAAAAAAAAAAGAAAAAAAAGAAGGTGCTTATAGCTTATTTACCATTATTGACTTACCCCATCCCCCTGCCAACCAGCCTGTTAAAAACCTCGTTCTGCATTCGTTAAAAACCTGCTCCTTTGAAAGATTCATTAGAATTGATCGGGAGCCTCTCTTTGAAGAAGACTCAAGGAAACTTAATGGCCTTGGTAAAAACTGCCAGTGAAAGGCCAGGATGTATTCAGCAGGCATTTATCAAAGTTAAGTTGTTGATCGGGATATTGCTAAAGGAATAGGGGAGAGAGCTACTTTGCATTTACATACATAATGTCCCTCCTCCACCTCTGTGGCTCTGAGGGTTTGCGTAATGGTCTCCCATTACAGAAGGAGAATTTTTGCGTATAATGCATGCAATCTCGTGAAAATTAATAAAGAGGACCTGGAGATGCTTGGATTAACATTCAGCACAAGGTGCTTTGAGCTGTACAAAGGGGGGTCAGATCATGAAAAATTCAGAAGATGTTTTGACATTTTCCTTTTCCGTGTCTATTCCGTGTTCCCCTTAGGAAATGGTCATCGGAGGACTCAAACCAGACACCACTTACTCTGTCACTGTAGCAGCTTACACCACCAAGGGAGATGGAGCTCGAAGTAAACCCAAAGTGGTGGTGACTAAAGGGGCAGGTCAGTAGCGAAATAAAATTAATTGGTTCAACTTGGGGTGACGGGTTTCTGAAGGGGGTTCTTGATCAATGCAAACCGTCTGTTACACTGCAAAGAGTAAACTAATAGTTTTCTTAAATAAGTGTATTTGCACTTGATTATACATAAGTAAGGGAATGATCAACTGATGGGAAAAGGTTTTACCCTTAATTTTTAGAAAAAAATTAATTGCAGTATATTTAATATATACTGTATATTATTGTCATAGTTTAAATTTAAATTCCATTGTCAGAACATTTTAGATACATAGCTGTATATTGGTTATTTATTCTCCAGGTGCACAGTTTTATATTGTTTAAAATCTTTACAGTACAGTTTTTTTTATTGCTTATAATTTAACTCTGCACTATTATGTGATTCTTATATATATTTCTAACATCCACATTTGTGTGACCATTTTTTCTATAATCTTCTTGGTGCTGTAAACACCAGAATTTCGCTATTGTGGGACAATAAAGGGATTTTCTATTCTAAAGAAAGTTTAATTTATTTTAGATTATTTATATAGTGTACTTTAGTTTTTTTGTGCATAAAAACAAAACAATGCAGAAGTTAAAAATTGTTTTTAAAACATTTTGCAAAGCATTGGTAAAACTTTTATGCAAATGATGCTGATAATTTTTGAAATTTGAGTATTTATTTTTTTAATTTAAGTTATGGTTATGTTTCATGTTAAGAACTTTAGCTATAGAAAAAAACATGTCCTTGAGTCAGTAGTCTTTTAAACGATGTATTTCATCAGACACTGGCTTGTATTAGTATTTCTTTTACATTCTGAGTCAAACTCATCGGACCAGCCACAGATTTTTAGGAGATCAAGGGCATCATTTAAGATACTTTGAGATTTTAGAGACAGATTATGACAGCATGAGAACCCTTCCCTGGTCGTTGGTTTCTGCTGTATGAATAAAACATTCAAGGAACAGCTCTTCAAAATCATGTATTCTTAATATGTCGTCTCATAACCACTGGCATGCACAGTTTGAATACACCACAAGTGCTCATTTAGCTATCACAAACATAATCTAAACTGTGAAGCACAGTTCACTTTGTATAAGCCTTCAGAAGAAGATGCAAATGGTTATAGTGTGTAGGTGTGCAAGAAACCAAGCATCAAAACAGAAAGATATTAAGTCACTTGCATATTATTAGAATATTAAACACATAAGACCCTGTGCTAAAGCAAATTCCTACACAAGAAACAACACAATTGCCCAGATTCCAAATAGTGGGTGTTTGCCATAAGTCCAACTCTGTTTCTTAAAGAAAAAAGCTGCTAAAATTGAGGTTCCTTGATCCTCATCCTTCCCGAATGGTAAGACGATTTTTCTGGTCATCTTTTTTGAAAGAAAAAAAAAATCTTTTTTTTTTTTAATAACTTTTTTTGATGTGTACAAAAAGGTTTTCATGCCACAAGCAAAAACTGAGAGGAAGAATGCGAACAATGGTGACAAAATCCTTTTCTTTTCTTTTAAGAAAAAGGTTCTCTGGCCTTCAGGTTTTAACAAATTCCACCTTGGTAAATGATGAAAGTCTTTTTATAAGAAAATAGTTTTGTTCTTTTTAAAGTAAGACTAGACTTGTAGGTAATCACGCTTATGTGGATTTTACTGCTATACCAAGATAAACTTCTACGAAATTAATAAATACATGGATAAGACATACAGAAACATCACAATCACCAGTTTGCATAGTAATGGATCTCTTTATTGGTGTTAAAACAGCCCAGTTGAGACTAAACTAAACCCCTAATAGTCTACTTTGGTATCTGGCACCGATATTTAAGCAGATGTCTCAGATTTCTTCAGTTTTCATGCCATGCCTCCACTAGATTGACCTGTTTGTTTAGCACATCCCATAAGTTATATATGCAAATTCAACACCTTAGACTAGCAGTTAGTCTATTTAAAGCATTTCTTAACTCTGTTTGCAGTGTGCATTGGTCTGCTGAAAGAGGCTGTATTGTAAACATCAGGGAATATTGTTTCTATAAAACCGTGCATAAAAGCGGTGCTTTCTCATGATGTAAAGGAAAACATAATTCATCAGATGAGGCTACTTTCTTCCTTTGTTTCACGCTCCAGTTGTGATGCTTATATGCCCGCTGTCTGTGCCTTTAGTGGTAGACAGGAGTCAGCATTTGCACCCTGACTGCAGTGTGGTTCTGCAGCCCCATTGTAATAAACTGTGATGAACTGTATAGTCTGACACCTTTGACCAATTTGACTGTAACGACTTTTGTATTCAATCAGACCACACCGATTAGTCCTAGCTCTCCATGTTCATGACCCTCTCTATCTCCTCACTGCTCACTCCTTCAAGTGTGAGCAATTCTTAAAAGTGTGATGTTAATATGTGTGGTGGAACAACATGGTGTACCTGGCAGCTGTGTAAATTTAAGTTATACAATTGTAAAGGTTATAAAATGGCTCTTCAGGTCTTTTTTTTCTATTTTCCAGAGAAACATGCATTTAAGTAGCACAAATGCCTCCAGGGGTGGTTATGTCAAAGCCATTTCCTTTCTTTAGGAAAGATAAAAGCCTGAAAAGGCAACATTGAGACAAAACATTGTGGAAAGTAGAGCAGGTTTTTGTGCCGCCAGTCAATTCACATTGTTTGCCATGTCAGTTCATCTTCTGGACCTCATTGCAAGCTTTCCTGATATAACTTTGTATGTGAAAAAAAATCATCCATATATCTAGTATTGCTTAGTTTGGCAGGATAGGTGGGGCTGGTGTCTATCTCAGACAGTCTATGGGCGAGCAGAGGGGTATACCCTGGACAGTTCACCAGTTTGTCAAAGGGAAACACAGATGCATAAAAAGACATAAAATCATGCAATTTAGACAATTTAGACATGCCAATTAATTACGGCGTGCTTCCGTGGCGAAACGGTTACCGCGCACAATCCATGTATGGAGGCCTTACTCCTCGATATGGCCTGAAAAGTAAGTTATCTTAAAAAGAGAACATCAGTCCTTTTATAGGCATGGGCTAGTACTTGATCTTACAGTATAAAGTACAAAATTAAAAAAAGGAACTGAATACAATACAAACTACAATAAAGTGTTACCTCTGCAAATTCTCGGTGATCCAGTAATGTCAATCAGAAAACAGTTCTAAATAGCATAATGCAAGGTATTGATCATGGTTAAGTTAACTATAGCAATTATGGTGATTTTGGTTTCCTACACCTACTTTAGGTGATACATTTAAAGAAAAAAACAACATCAACGAAATGTATTTTTAAGCACAGTTTCTGCATGTATTGCAGTCTCAGACAGGGGAGAAGTATTGCTTCTGCAACAATACATTATAAGTAGGGTAGAGCTAACCTGTCCCACAATGGTCTAAATCCAGCTCAGGTTCACTGTTAGTAGGTGAACAATCTAATGCTTGGTTAATTCTGCTTCACAATGAGAATTGCATCACAGTTATTGTGCAGGGAGTAAACAAAGCCATGGACCAGTTGTTTAATATAAAAGAGCTAGGCTATAGATCAAGCTTGGCATTGGTTCTGAAAAAGTGATCTTAAATCCGTATTTGACTTTGTCATTGAAACTTAAGATGTTTATTCTTTGTAAATTCCGAGGAAAAATATACCTTTGCGAACTACATTTGAACTGAACAAGATTAAAATGTTGCTACTCAATGTGTGTTTCTACCCTAGGCTGGCACAGTGAAAAACTTATAACCATTGTTGAAGAGATCCAAGATAAAAAAGGTTCCCATAGTTGCCTAAAATCCTTAAAAGTTTTTGATTAAAAAATGTTTTTTAAGGGCTTTTTTTTTTAAAAAAAATAATTAATTAATAAAAAAAAACTGTGGTTTTGAGACACTTTTTTTTGAGTGTTCTAATATTTTTTTTTTTTGTTTTTCCTTTTAAAAAGGAGGAAAGGAAAAGATGAAAATTATTTTAGGGCTTTTTTTTGTAAGGTGACCTCTGTCAACTTATTATTTTTAGTGTTTCAAGCCCTGGATTCTAGTGTTTCCTGTCCAGCTTACATTCATGTTATAGCACAGGCATCTGTGCGTGCATGCTATTTTCCCACGGGTGAATTGCCAATCACATTGAATTAGTAATCAAGTTGGCACCCAATACCATGCCCTAGAAAATGCTGAATCCAGGAAGTTTGGCTTGCCAAATGCAGCTGTCAAAGGACCAAAACAAAATGAAAATTCTGTTTTTTGTCACTGGTTGCAGATCAATTTTAAGCTTGCAACATATTTGCTGTAGAGTATAAAGGCTCCAGCAAAGCCTAGTCTCTCCTTCACTAAATATGCCCATGTATTGTGGATAAAAATGTCGACTTTAAGAACCAATGATTAGAATGTAGATTATGGTTCCTCTTTCTTTTTTTTTTATTCCGATCCAACAACTTATTTGTCATTCTGTTTTTGTTTTTTTTTTCATTGAATTTGTATGGTAATTAAATACCTTTTCACCCAGGAAGTAAATGCTATTGCAAATGGCCCTTGAAATTGTGGAAAGTGTTTCTGGAAAGTCTTTCAAAGTGATTGAATTTTTAATCCTGTTGATATTTCAGAACATATTGAACATTCTAAGTAATTTTCCTAGCATGAATGTCAACAACTGTCATGATTTTTGAGAAGTTGTGGTTCAGAATTTTTTTTTATGAAGAGCTACATCTACTGTACAAGCAATGGATTTGTATCATCCCCTTCTGTTGACTTTTTTCAGGCTCTTTTATTAGCTGTCGGACAAAACTGACCCTGTCATCAGATATTTTCTGGTGTCTAAATCTGTGCAGTAGTTTATCTTTCTAGTGCTAATAGAGCCTTTAGAGGAAAGGATGGAAGAGCGCTATTTTGGAAAGAGGAAGACATATAATATGATGTTGGTTTATCGAGGAAACCATACATAGTCCCTGTTAAGGCCATCCTCTCTAAGCGTTCATCTGTCCCCTGTGTTGTATCTGCTATTAAGGCAACATATTATTAGTCTAAATCATGTGGAAAAAGCAACCAGTCTACATTTCAATAAATTAAGAGTACACAAAGCTTTGACAGAGACATGTTGATCTTGATAGCAAAGGTTCATTGATAGTTTTCCTTAACTTCCCTCTCGGTGTCAGCTTCAGGTTTGAGAGACTTTTCATGCTTTAAAATTCTGGAAAAAAAAGGGGGAAAAAATGATTTTATATCCATGATAAATTGACAAAAAAGTGGACTTTTATCTTGACCTTTACATTACAATCAACATGTTTGTGTTGGTTTACATTAACACTCACACACAAAGAAAAACTTGATCATAAATATATATATATATATATATATATAGTGTGTGTGTGTGTGCATGAACGGTAAACATAGGATGCACTGGTTCCTTCTTTCTTGGTCTGTGAGTGTCAACAGAAAGCTGGTAATTCTGCCGTCTGATGAGAGACGTGTCAGGAGTTCCACATGGAGGGATTAAACTAGGGTTGGTCATGAAATGAACAAAGATGGAGTGATGGAATAGAGGTTTGGATATAATGAAAGGTGGTGGTGATGGAGGGTAGTTTGGGGGGGCATAAGGTAAGGAAAGGAGAGAAGAAGGACAATCAAGGTGTCCAGAAACCGCTCATGTATCCCTCACAGACAAACAAATCAGGCTCCTCATATCCCTGTGGGTCCTTTTTGCAGCTGATTGCTCCCTGTCCCTAGTAACCTTCATCAGCCCTCATTTTCACTTTACTCACAATGCCCTTGCTCTCTTATCACCCCATGACCACGCATGCATACACACAGCATGAACCATCCCCCCTGCTTCCACTACCCCTCCTGACACCAATCTGCTGGCTTAGTGCCCCTGATCCCACTCCACAGCATTGTATTAGGTCAAAGTTTTGAATGTACAAATAGTCAAACTGTCACCAAGGTTAGAAAGGCTGTGAAGGATACAAATGGCAGCCTGTTGATTTTGGGATTGAAGTAAAAAAATACACCCATGGAGTCAACCCACAATTAGTTATTGCATTTCCTCGATTAACAGCAAACATTAAAGCAGAGGGGACTTAAATGACACTAAGCTGAGCTAAAGCATCTTGCCAAGAAGTAGAAACACTTGTTCACCCAAAATACAGCACCTATAGGGGTTTAAGCTTTGCTAACAATTGACAGTCCTAAACCACCATTTTCAGAATGGCAACAATTAGCAAACAGACTAAAAAGAAAAAAGAAGATGATTGTAAGTAGCAAATTGCATTGTGTGTTTGTACAAGCACATACATGTAGAAACATGTGAATTGAAAGTTTTCCAGCTAAGGAAGGCAAAATTTCTTTGTCAGTGTACCAAACCAAATGCACTTCATTTAAAATGCTATAAGAAATGGGAGAAAGATGTATTACAGTTTAATTACTTACAGTGTGAAGTAGTAGGGGAAAAAACATCAACAAAAAAGTCACATCCCAAAGGGAAAACATCCTGAAACTGGTGATAAGATTTATTCTGTAGAGCAGACCATTGTTAATCAAAACTAAATAATCATAAGTTATCAGTTTTATTCAGCTTATGCAGCTTGATGAATTCAGGAAAAGCTAACACAGTTTCTGCAAACCAGGTTTATTCATCCTTTTGGTAAGCTTTATGAATGATTAATACCAAATAATTGACAAAATCAGAAAAATAAACCTGAAAATGATTAATTTCCTAGTTTACGTTTTTCCGCCATTCACCAGTGATAGGGCTCGGTTTTAGTAGCACTACATGTCTCACGATGTTTTAGTGTATTTTTCATTTTGTACAGTTCTAATTATACTACAAACAGGATTGCATATGAATTCTAATCAACAAAATGCACAATTCCTTTATTGCAGATATTTTTATGTGTTTCATTCTTGTTTTATTTTTTTTAAGTTAAATGTTTGTGATAATTTCTTATATGGTCACCGGCTTCTGGTCAACCTAACCCTTGGTCAGTTTCTAACTCAATGTCATTCTTTTTCCACATGTTGCCAAGATCTTCCTATTTGATTTAGTACCCAATAATTAAGATAAAAGTCATTAATAAGTTTAAATGAGACAAGATGCTCAAATTATCATTTTTTTTCAGAAATGTTTCATAGAAATAAAATATAGAAATGGTAACAGTTTTAAAACTATCATTCGCCAAAGCATGTATGAAACTTCGAGCTGCTGGATAAAAACTGATGAATGGAAAGGATAAAATATCCAATACAGCCAGCACTCCATTTAATTCCCAAAAATGTACCAAAGCTGCAGCAGTTTAAAATGCCAAAGGGCGGAAAAGACCAGAAGCGATGAACAATTTTTCTTCTGTTCTCAAGTTCTATTGTGTTTGATGGTGCATTACGGTGTTGTGTTTAATTGCAATTATTCTAACTACACCCAAGTTGTGTGAATCGGTCAGCTCATAATTTTCCTCCAGACAGTTTGCCTGAGGGAGGACCAACTCTGCAGGAGAACGTTTGGAAGATTCTACAATTTCTATTTATATTCAAAAGCCAAGTGCTGATTTCCTTATGACATATATGTCCACAACCCTGATAATATGACTCTGTTTAAACAGAAATGGACAAGTGATTGCACATCAAGGTTGCATCTATTTTACATTGAGATGTGGCTTTGAGCATATGAGTAACTCATCTCTCCACTTAAAAGAAAAAGGAAAAACATTTACGGCTGGTAAGGGACTCTAAGCATTTCTTAAATTCCACTGCCTCTGTCATTGGATCCTTAAACAGGATTCAGAGGAGATCTATCATCCATCAGAGCACAGAAACTGAGATGTTCAGGGCAAAGGAGCCTGAATCCTCGAGTAGATCATCAATTTTACAACTAAAAGATGACATCTAATAAATCATGCACAGTTTTTTAGTTAAATTGTTTGTAATGTTTTGCAGTTCTAAGGTTCTTCTGGCTAAAACACGCAACGGGAAATGATAATGGGAATAGCACAGAATAGTAGAATCTTCCAAAGATCTTTGATGTCGCCTTGCCACAGAAGGTTACTCAGCTTTGTAAATTAATAAATAGCTAAATTCTAATTTGCAAGTTTAACTTCAGTTTCTGTGATCTTTTTGCATAAATCATTTAGAAGGTTTGAACTTGTCTTCTATGATCACATATGCAGAAAACATTTCACAAGCATGCTTTATAATCAAGCATGAATATACAAAGCCATGTAAGAGTGTTAAATATATTTTATTGGATTTAACATTAAAGACAGAATTGGAAGGAACAAGTGATTAAAAAAATGTTTGGATGTAGTGAGACTCTTTATTCGGAAACTCCTTACTAAAATCCAGTGCAACCAACCACTTTTAAAAGTCCTCTGATTGTTTAAAAACATCCTGATAAAGTTATTTATTTATGCATAAACATAGCCATTGTATTAAACTATTGTACATTGTGTTGATCTACATTAAAACGTTTTGACTAAAATCATCATCAGTAAGCTAATCAGTATATAAGAAGTCTGTCTGTTGAGTTAATTTGATAGCATCTCTGCAAATGGTATGAGACATTGTATAAATAGGTGTACAAAAATTAAGTTTTTTTCTATTACTGTTTTTGCACAGTGCCTGGTCCGCCGTATCTGTCAGTAGCTCAAGATTCAAAGACCTCAGCTGTTGTTCAATGGGATCCTCCAGACCTGATAAATGGAATGGACCTGCAGGGATACCGCCTCCAGTTTGGCCGGAAAGATGTCTCCCCTCTGGCCACATTGGAGTTTTCTCCCCAAGAAAGACAGTATTCTGTGGGCAATATTCATCATGGTGCCACTTATCTCTTTAAGATCTCAGCCAAAAGCAGAGGAGGCTTTGGGGAAGAGGCTGTGGCGGAACTCACTGTTCCTGAGAATATCCCTGGAGGATACCCTCAAATAAATGAGGGTTCCTCGGTAACATGCTGCTCAGTACAGCTGTCCTGGTCTCCACCAGTACTGGCAGAGAGGAACGGGGTCATCACAGAGTACACTCTGGCTTTTAAAGAAGCTGGGACAAGACAGGCACCACAAGAACTTCGGTTACCTCCCAGCCTGTCTAGCTATGAACTCAACAGCCTCAAACCAAACTCTGCATATGATGTGAAAATACGTGCCCACACCAGTGTAGGTCCAGGGCCCTACAGCCCGCCCATCCAGTATCGGACGGTGGCCATTGATGCTACAGGTAGGGCTTGCCTGTTTCTTTTCTAACCCAGTGGCAGGGGGTTGGAAATCTGTTCAAATCATTGTTCACATTTAACCAAATAGCAAAACAAAACACCTGAACAAGTTCTTCAACCGACTTGACTCCATCTCCAAGAGAACTTTTTAAAATGCTTGCCACGGATTACTTACATCACTAACTCAAAGCAGGTAACATGAAAGTCAGTAAGTTACAGTCAGTCATTAAAAGTGGAGAGCAGCATAGAATTTTTAAGGTAAGTGGTGTTGGTCAGATACTCCTAGCAGTTCCTGGACCCTTTTATCGAGCACACTCGCACCACTTTTGCTATCTCACTTCCCGGTTTTGAAAAAAGGTAGGACCCTAGTCAAATCCAGTCAATAAAACCTGTGTACGGGGCATTCTAGGATCACACAATTCTGTTTATTAATTGACTTTATTTTTGGTTTGATATTTCTTTCCTAACTCCCTTCTTCTCTCAAAACTTCTTTACCCCTCTCCTTTCCTTTGTCCCTTAACAGGACAGCTTGTGGCATGGCATCCCACAGATGCACTGCTCAGGACTGTTGGCATGCAGTGTTTTGGGTCTGTCTTAATGTCTGTGTGGCAGCAAATTGGCAGTGCTTACTCAAACTCTGCAACACTGTTTGGGTTCTTTGCAGGGGTAAATGGTTAACCATTAAGTGGTCATGGTCAATGTCAGAGATGGGTTGGCACTCCCAATGATGGCTAGCCTAAGGGCGTAAACTTGTGCTTCATTTGTTGTCTATGAGTCTGTGTGTTAACCAATGGCATTACCCTTCTCCCAGCCAATCACATCACACCGCTGCATTCACTCTTTAAGCCAGAGGAATCTTGCAGGGGAGCAGCTTCTTTCCTTTCTCTTGTCACAGTTATTTTACATTTTTCCCAATGCCATTTTTTTTCTCTTTTCTTCCACATTTCTCTTGCTAACAGATGTCCCAAAGAATTTCACCGTAAAGTGGGCCACAAAGACGACAGTGGTGCTTGGATGGAAGTTTTCAGATAGAGGATCACCATACAACTGCACTGTAAGTTTACCAAGTAATGTCAATCGGACTTTTAACATGTTTATCTTATTGTGGGATTTTTATGTATATTTGTGGAAAAAACATTTCCTAAAGCCACCATTCTTCATATTGTTTCTCCGTTGCCTACTGTACCTTTCATCTGTTTATAAATCTATGTTTTGATCAATCAAAGTCAAATTTGTTTATCTCTAGATTGAGTATAACCGTCTAAAGATGGATGTGGATGCAAGAAAGTTGAAGGCGTACATTACTGGGCTAAGACACAACAGCACCTATGAATTCAAGGTGACTTGCCAAGAAAGCACGGAGGGTGGACCCCGGCATCGTGTGGTCGCCAGGACAGCACCTTCTATCCAGGTCAGAAAACCCAAACTGGACATCTACGCTGAGCCTGAGAACATCCTCACCATGACCTTTCAACCACCACACAGCAGAGATGTTAAGTAAGTATGGTACAGTCTGTGTATTGGAAGCATCCGTGTTGCTGACAAGTTCTGTTCTGACTTTTAGCAACTACCTCTGTCTAGTGAAGACCATACCTTTAGCAATTATGTATTTTCTTTCTTGGAACATTTCCAGGAATTTCTATGTTGTGGTGGTGCCTCTTAAAACAACATCAGGAACAGTAAAGAACTTGCGGAACCCAGATGAGATGGACATAGAAGAGGTAAGTTCTAATAAAGGCATGAGGTTTGTTATTAAACCTTTGTCTACCAAATTAGTGACAAGCACTGGATAAATTATATGATGTGAATGCTAAATGGTGTGAAGAGGCAGGCGTTCTTGACTAAAGAACTTGACTTATATCATTAGTTGTAAATGTAAACCATGTTGTAAATGATATTTACCAGAATGGAACTCACAGCACTAATACTAGTACATCATTATTTTCTTTTACTTATCACTATCAGAAGTTTCTACTTAGTAAAGTAAAAAAAAAAACTAAACTAAAGTTATATCTGCAAAATTTTTCTGAAAAATAAGCTCAACACTTGTGAGAAGTCAAGGTAAAGGTCTCTTGTAAAGAGACCCAAGTATAAGAAATGTAGAGAAGACCTTTTAACATCAAACTCTTGAGCAAAGATAAATCTTTGAAGTACCCATGGAAACAGGGTTCATGCAGGACAACAAATGCCTGCATTAACACCAATAGAGAGTTTCCACTGATTAATAATTACCTTTTTAAAATAAAACTGGTGAATAAAATAAAAAAACTGCATTTTAAATAATTATATTTTTTGATAGATGTCTGTCAAATTTGCCAAAGTCAAGACCGTTTTGTCCAGACATGATTTTAATAAGATAATTCTCGCCTTTCTTAATTTTCACCATCATTATTGCTATGCTCTATTTTGGGGTTTTGATAGTCTGCCCTCTCTTACCTTCAGCTTGTCCAGTTTTTCCTGCAGCTGCGCCTGTTTTACCACACATAACTACATAGAGACTACTCTTCAATGACTTCCTTTGTGCTATGGAATTGATTTTAAGATTTTTATTTGCTTTTTAATGTTTTTATGATCTACTTCACCTGTGCTCTACTTTAGAGACTCCAAGGTCAGCCAAACAGCAGCTCTCGGCTTTTTCAAAGCCAAGGCTAAATAACAAGTGATAAGACTTTTGCAGCTGTGGCTGCTAAATTATAGAAGCTGTTGCCTCTATGTGTAAAGCAGACTCACTACTGCCTTCTTTTGAATTCTTTTTGAAGATTTTTTTTTTTTACCTGGGGTTCAACGCAACACTACATAAGTTGTTTTTTCTTTTGCTCGAGCTGTTGTGTTTTCTCTCATTGTTTTGCATTTGTGTTATTTACTATTTTTGCTTATTCTCTTAATATAATATAGAAATGCATTGGGTTTTATCAGATATTGCTTTTCCCATTAAAATTTCTTAATTTAATCAGATAATACAAAATCTATATCTTTTGTAGGAATAATTGTTTTTATGCTGAAAACTTGGACCACAAAATATGTTTTATAGTGATTTTTACTTCTTAATTTTGTTGTCTACTAGCATCACAGATACTAAATCCTCCAAAAATATTAGTGGATTTAGCTGTAGCTAATCCTTACTCAGTCTTTTTTTCTTATTTATTTGAATAGTGTTACCAAAACTGAAACAAAAATAGAAAAAATAGAACTAATACCATCTTTACTTTGAGCAGCTGCTGAGGGATGTGATCCCAAAGCGACGTTCACGGCGCCAGCTGGCTCAAACAGACCAGAAGCAGGCCTACATCACGGCCTGCTTCAAGCAGCTGCCCTCCACCTTCACAGTGGGGTCTGACCACCGCCTGAGCAGCTGTGAGAACAAGCCTCTTGTACCTGGTCAGGAATATGTCTTCTTCCTGCTTGCTGAACTTAATGCACCTGTTGGGGTGAGTGCACTTTTGTTACCTTGTTTTTAGCCTCTTTCTATTTGATTTTCAAGTTTTTGTCAATCCACTATACTTTTTATCCACCTATACTTCAGATTTATATATTGTTTTTTTGTGTTCCACAGAAAATGTTTGCAACCAGCCCCTATACTGACACTGTGGTGACTCCAGAGATGGTGAGGGACCCTTTGCCAATGGAGCCTAGTGACGGGCTCATTTGGGTGGTCGGTCCTGTCTTGGCTGTGGTCTTCATCATTGGCATTGTCATCTCTATTCTTCTATTGAAAAAGTGAGTGGGATTTGGAATAAATGGATTTTGGGAGGACTTCTCTATGAATGAGATTTTGACAGCACTAATAAAAATTGTTTAACATCAAATGATGAGAAACACCAAAGGGTTTTCAAGTAGTTTCACTGTATGGATATTTTGCCAGTTTAATAAGCATTTCTCTGAGGAAGGTTGTTAAGCAGCATATCTCTTGTCTTATCAGACAGGGAGCTGAATCAGAGCTTAGCATTGTTGGTCCCTGCTCCAGCCACGGGCCCATAAAATATTAAACCGCAAGCCATGTTTTATTATTTGGACTAAATGTGATATAAAAATTCAATTTCCCACATGTTTAGCAATATCACAATATGTTCTCATTATTTGACGTTAAACTGGTTATTTGTAGTTTATGTGGAGAATTGGGTTATTGGGAAATAATTGCATGTCAGGAAGCATGCCAAAGTGGGGTCGTGTTTTGTATTCATTGCAGCATGATAAAAAGACCCAATAACATCGCTGTATGCAAATGTGAACGAGTGTTTGTTGTGGTAAAAGATGGCTGTGGGGAGTGAGCTGGTTGGAGAAAGAAGAGATGATGAGACTCTTTGAGAAAATGATCAAAAACAGAGATTCTTAATGGAATTAAACCTGCTAATAAGTAAAACATACACTTAAAAATGTTTTTCTTCCATTGTAGTTGTTCGATAGTCTCTCAGTGTTTTCAGGGATACGCTTGCAGTAATTATCAGCTGCTCTATCAAAGCTCAGTAAAAGAGCAGAAGGATCAGGCAGATTAGGTCAATACGCTGCCCTTGTTTCACAGCAAGTTGTTTCCTTTATCTTCAGATTCTGGAAGTTAGAACTTAGCATTAGGTATGAGGAGCTAGTTCCTTAACATGCAGAGATTCCTGAATTACCTAAAGGGTGGGAGGGAGCAAGGCCTAGGGGGAGAAACAGAGGAGCAGCCTGCTACTGTCAGATGATCCCCCGCTGTCTGACCTTGCCTTACGTCAGTCTTGGTGGTTGGGGAGAGTAACACCTCTCCTTGGATCTCTCTCTCTTTTTTCTTCATTCTCTTTCTCTTCGTCTCATGCTTCCACCACCACTCCTGCCTCCTGCTTCCCTCATCTTTGGTCAACAGTGTATCCCGGGTCTGCCCTTGGCCCTGACATTCCCTGCTCCTCTCTGTATCTGCACCCTCGGGCACACACCGACAAACACACACACAACAGCACACTCATAAAGTCACAAATGCATGTGCTTACTTGGACATTTCATAAAGAACTCACATTTATTTTAACCCTCTGACACATCTGCACTCCTGTTAACACGCTCACCCCTTCAGCTGCTGATAAGCTTCATCTCGCTTTTTTTGCGAGCACAGCAGTGACCCCTGTGAATTTTAAACTGCTCTCTATTGATTTGTATCTCTTCTTGCCTCCCCCTCTCCCTTTCTCCTTGTGTGCTGTGTTTTTACCATCTTTATATATTTATTTGGTTCCTGTTGCATTCTGTGGAAACAGCAAACCAGACAGGTAAGGTGTAGTCTTACTTAGATTTGGTGAATTTTACTAAAGGAGACAGCGTGGCCTGCCTCACTAGAATATGAAAAGAGCCAGAAGATCTTGAATTTATGCTGTAGAGAATGCAACTTTTTTTTTTTTTTTTTTTTCTAAAGGCACTCAGTTTCAAGGTCTGATGCTTACAATGTTTAATAATCTCAACAACAGAGTTAAAACACTAAGAAACGGGGCTGTAATTATATTAATAATATAATATAAATGAATCTGTTTTAGGTAGAAAACAAACATGCTTTGTTTGTTTGGTGGCTTTCATCAAAACCTTAAACAGGAAAAACAGTTGCACATGATAAAAAAAAAAAAAAAAGATCTGTTTTCTGCCACTTCTTCTCTGTTTTGTTTTGTTGTCTTTACATATCTCTGCTTTGTTTTGCTCTGCAGCCGGAAGAGAAAAGAATCTGAGCCACGCACGAAATGTCTCCTTAACAATGCAGACATTACTCCCCACCATCCCACAGACCCTGTGGAAATGAGACGCATCAACTTTCAAACTGCAGGTAGGGGAGCACATTCACAATACATGCAACAGGTATATGAATATGCAATCTGTCTCTCATTGATGGCGTCTTTTACCTAAGAATATTTCTGTAATTGCAGATAGTGACTTAAATGGACTACTTAATATTTTCGACACAGTTCAATCTTCGGAAAGAATGATTCTAGCGATACTTTGATTCCTTTTTTACAGACAATCCTTCTGTAGGTTAAAAATATTAATTAAAATTAGCAAAGATCATTATTTCCTGCAAATTAAAGCTATTTGCTGGGTGTTTAGGTAGATTTTAGACTAAGAAAATAGCATTGCAAATTAAAGTATTTACGGTACTAAAAGTAAAATCAAATAAATTCAAATATAAAAGCTTTGTTTTAAAAGAATATACATTTATGTGTCAAACTAAGAGGTGTCAAGATTTGTTAAGGTTTTTGTTTTCTCTGCATATGTTCTCCCTTTTGCAATTACTGTTATTTGTGGCTCTAATTGCCTACAGGCCATATTTCCACATGTTCCATATCCCTGTGTGCCAATTAGTCATTAATGATTAACAAATTGCAAAAAATTATGATTGTTAAGCTGGAAACAAATCCTGTTTTGTTCTCCAGGGTTTAACACACTTCCATGCACATGAAAGTGTGTAAAACCCCACTTCCATGCCTTAATGTCTTTCTTTTCTTCTGATGTCCGTCCAAGCTAAAAACTCAGATGTTTACAGCTGAGTAATATCTTGCACACATTCTTCTTGGCTTCTACAGCTAAGGATTGTGTGACATGTTCTCCATTATTTTAAATAAGAACATTTTTTGTTGTTTTGGACATTTTTTTGCTGCTGCTATGACTTATGACTTAGTTAATGTGTTTTTTGTTTGTTTTTTTCATTTTGTTGTGTTTGTTTTGGCCACAACTGAATCAAGCTCATTTAGTTTCATGTGCTTCGTAATAAGCAGTCGATTTTGTCAAAGATATGAAGGTAGGATATCACTATTTTAGGAACAAAAATAGCTGTCCAAATGGAAACGTATTAAAATATTTCATAGAACATGCAGAATTTGCTGCTATGGTGTCTTTTACATCCTTAAGAGGAAGGAAGAACATTTCTAGTAAATTCAAATTTTTCACATGTTGATTTCTGTTCACAGATCAAATCAACTTAATTATCTAGTGTTTTTATAAATTCTCAATGGGAGTCTGATCATGTTTGAGGGGTGTGAATACTATTGCAAGGCACTGTGATTTTCTAATGCTAATCACCACGGATGTATTTCATATCAATTTGTTAGCATTGGACCCTCAGATAAGAATTATTTAGACCTACTTAGCATTTAAAATGTACATTTTTAAAATTTAGGTACAACACATTCAAAAAGAAAATCAAGTTATATGCTCCTTTTTTTTCCCCCAAGAGTATCCCTAAAATTTTTTAAGGTATTTTTGAGGTAAAAAAAACAAACTAAAACTTGCAGGCTATTTTTTCGGGTGTATTGTTTAGATTTATTTTTTTTAGACTCAGTTTCTAAGCCCAGATGTCTTTCAGTCATCAGTCTGTCAAAAGGATCCAGCCTCTCTACCTTCAAAGGCCTGATATTTCAAAATAGAGAAACGCTCAACGGCTTCATTGGGATTTCAGACCTGCTGCCTCAAGTTTTTTTTTCTTTTCTTTTTTTCTTTTTTTTAGGGGGGGGCTAACTTTTTCAAGTCAGATTATAAAAAGGAGGGACTGAAAGGACATGCATACTCCCACTTTGGAACAGATCAAGTTCATAGAATCACCCCCCTTTAGCCTGTGCTTGTTTTATTCTGATTTCCTTATAGTGGTTATTTCAAGACTTATTGGCCAATGGTACTCAAATGTTAAATTGAATATTTGCTTCCCAGCTGTTCATCTTTCTCGAAATTATGAAACAACTTATTTTACAATCTAATGCTCCATTTTCCCATAACATTTACTTGAACATGCAGATCCATTATATATAACAGGTGCTCTTATTCAAGAGCTCTTCCATTGTTGCAAAAACTTGGCTGCTGTCTTTATCTCCACACCAAGGAAATTAAATGTGAGAGGACATTTTTGCCCAATTAAAATGGCCAGTGAGCATTTGTGAAAATTCACATCCGCTAATACCAACCATTGTTCAATTTGCATACTCCCAGCGCAGTTATCCAAGGCCTCCCGAATGCAACAGAGCATATGCTGCATTGTCTGTATATGTGTTCAGTAACCCGTAGTGCAGATGAACATAAAATATATCTTAGATGATGTTTCCAGTGTTCAAGTCTTTGAGAGGCTGCATTCTCTCTGTGTTAATGTGTGCGAGCTGTAGAGCCTGTAGGTTATGTGACCGCCTTAAGGTAGAGAACGTCTAGTTTTGTCTCAATCTCCCCCTCTGCCTGAGGTTTAATTAGCAATTTTGGGTCAAAAGACTAAAGTAGCGTAACTCGGTGTGTAGCTTGTGTTTGTCTCTGACCATATATTGCTTTTTTCACTTCTGTTTCAACATCCCTCCTATTGTCGAGTTGTCCAACTGTCTTCTTGTTGAAACAAAAAATACTAAATAAGATATCTTCTAAGACATTTTTTTTAATACCAAAATGCTAAACCTATTTTAATTTGCCCAGTAGTGATGCTGTATAACCTTAGCCCAGTGTTTTGCAAACTCATGACATCCCTGATACACCAAGATTAGAGAAAAGAGGAATGCAAGCTTAAAGTTTCTTAGGAGATAAATAAGCAAAAACACACTTCCAATGAATTTTAAGCCGCTACTTAAAATGATTGATTCTAGATATGACTAAGATTCATCAAAATGTTATTCTAGATGCCTTTAAGATTAATTTACCTATGGAAAATGACAGGTTTATATTTCGCCAAAGCCCAATGTTCATGAATGCAAGGAACCTAAAACTTGCTTACAGTAGAAAATCTCTGATACAATTTGTTGCATTAGTTTATTCATCATTTTTTCAGGAGCACATTAATACTGTCCTGCTGCTTGTTACTCCAGCAGCCTTCTGTTTTTTGACATTCAGCTTCTGCCCCACAGTAGCTTTTAAAAAACACTCATTTAGTTTCAGCATCAGCCTCCAAGCAGCTGCCAGTACGCTTTCCTTACTTTTTTGCCGGGGGTCTTGTCTAAAGACTGACACAGTTGGCAGAATGGAACTGACTCTTGCTTGAAAGCTTGTACTTAATTTGACTAATTAAAACAAGTATAACTGTAAAGGCTTTGGATCAGCCAGGTGCTACAGAAAAATAAGAATGCTTATCCTCATGTCTCTCCTGCCAAAAATGTTTTCTAAATTAATTGGAGAACTATAAAGTAATCACCAGTGCATTATTAAACATCTCTAAGCAAACCCGCAACCCTGTCTTATATGTCACTGTTGAAATCCTTGATCTTCATAAATAAATAAAAAGGCCATCATTAATATTGCTCAAATAAAAGGGAAAGAATTTTGCCTGCTACAGAACAGCTGAATAGTTTTAACCTTTGAACTCTTTTATTATGTTGCTCCAGTCTTTACTTTTCTTCAAAAACGTTGGATGTTCTGCAACACTTTTCAGAAAACTGTGTAAAACACTTTTTTATCTCAGCAACTATGTATATATATATATATATATATATATATATATAAATATCAAACATTCCCCTTTCCCCTTGCAGAAAAAAGGTGTTGCATATGTTGAAAATCACCCAGCACCAGCCAGTCCCTCATAGGCATCAGCAACCTACATGTTTCTACCGATTATGGCGGTGACTTTAACAAGCGTGCCCTCCTCCTCATGGGGCTGTCAAACCACCGACATGCTACACATAAACAGAATCAGACACGCTTGCACCTCCTCCCTACTGTGATGAATGACGTTCTGAGACAGGGGATCAGAGTACCACCCGTAAGGCTTAATTAGTCATTGTCACAAATCAATTAGGAAGGGAGGAATGTTCAGTGTCTTTAACCCCTTTTCTGTCACATGACGTCGGTACCATGATGAGTTCACACTAAGATGTCTAAACAAGGTAAACTCACCTAATGCTTGGCGCTGTTACCCCTATGCCAGCTTATATTTGTGCGTGACAAGCACAGAGCTTTGTTTCGCCATGTTATGTAGAACAAGTTCATTTTGTTGTCTGCCAGCATTCACATTTATTCAACAGGCAAATTTGATACGTCCTACCAAATTACATCTCTTCGTTACACGTGTATTCAGTTAACATAGGTTTATGAGGGACTGTTTGGACAGACATTATTCAGTCCTGACACAGGCTTTGCTTCACCTGATCATCTAAGGAGATAAGATTTCCTCCGAGCTCTGACTCCCATCATCTGTGGCTTCAAAGCTGTCAACCAGGAATGCAGATCCTTTTCCACACTTTTCACTTCTAGGGGCTCAGTGCAAATGTACAGACAAAGAAGCCATTCATCTTTAATTTTCCCCAGCAAACATAAACAGATTTTACAGTTTTCTATCCCTTCCCCTATTTTCTGAAAGAAGCTTTCAGATAACAAATCAATGATCTCTCTAACTGTTGATATGTGGTTCTCCTGCAGAGATGCAGGCGCTGACAATAATGACCAACTGGTATCGCTTTAAGGGAGGGTTGTGGAAAAGATAAAGCCTTGCAAAAGTATTCATACCCTTTGATTTTCTAAAAAGAGGTTGTCACTTTAAAACCGCAAAGTTATTTCATGAGATTTTGTTCAATAGACAAATACAAAGTGAAGCTTAGTTCTGAAAAGGAAAGAAAGGGATTAATTCTAAAGAGTGAGACATTTGTGAGTCTTTGTGAATTCTGTTGGCTATGTTGGCACCAGAGTCTTCTGGATAGGTTTCAAAACTTCCACAAACATGAGCGAAAGTCCGGTTACCTTCCAATCTAAGCCTGTTTTGCACTTCATCAAATACATTCCCCAAAATCCCATAAACCATTATAATTCTCATAAAACCAAATGTGGAATATTTAAGAGAAATATGCCCCATTTACACTAGCCCTCTGAAATGGATCCCTGCCGAGTTTGGAATTAGCTTGGGTCTTACAACCATTTACACATCACGCTAGCACATTTCCTCTCCTATCGGCGGTCTGCAATACTACAGCTCCCAAGATGGGAATTGCACAAACAAAAATGGTGGCACCATAATTGATACATGCCATTTATTGTTAATAGGCTGCTTGTCAGCAGGTGAAGAGATCTGTGAATTGCAAAGCCGGACATGCCAGAAAACCTGCAAAATGAGTCAGCGGACTGTAAATAGGAGAAAACGTCTTTTCATGCGCTCTCTGTTATCAGAGAACCGAGCCACAAGTGAACCATGCCGAGCATTACTGTTGAACTAGTACTAGATTTAGCGTGCTTTGGTTGTTCAGTTCAGTTGCGTTCCATTTACACTCAACAGTTATCTTGGTTACCTTGCTGGAACCATTCTCGGCATGGCTTCAAAAGGGAAGTGTAAATGGTGCTATACTTCTGTAAGGTTCTTTGTGAGCTCCTAGTAGTATTAGAAGCCTTATTTTATTCTATTGTCCAAATGTTTATAACCCATAATGCAGAATCTCCTAAAGAAATGAGCTAACTGAGGTTAGACTGTTTGTTCGAAGAACAAAAACTGCTACATTACTTTTGTGCATTGCTTTACATGTTTTACGTTTTCATTTTGCATCTTGTGTTGCAGTAAAGCTCCTTGAACACACTGTCTCCTATGTTTATTGTCCTTTTCAGATTCTGGTCTAAGCAGTCCTCAGAGTGAAGCAGGTTTTGTCTATGAAAGTTAGTTTTCTGTGCCAGCTTCTTTTAAATATATGTTTGACCTTTTTTTCTGTGCTGCTTTTCTAGATTTGCTTCTCTTCAAAAATACATAAAGCACATTTTCTTTCCACAATACCACAAATCTCAGCCAATAATTATTTTGTTTTCTATCACTACACTGAGGTTATTCTTTAATTGGATGCCAGTTACACGATCCATGATGGCCAATGGCAATGCATTAATCCACAATGCATATATAACCTGTGCAATCTCTTCTGCTAATATATAGATGCTTTAAAGATTTGTTTTTTGTAAAAAAGAACACAATCTGTGTAATTCCTCTTTGTCTTTCACAACTCCTTGTTGTTCCCCCTCCTCCTCATCCTTTACCAGCACTGCTCCATTTCCATTCCCAACCAAAACGGGGTCTTTTCTGCGCTATGAGATAACGAGTAGAATTAATTAAAGCAGTTCCAAACAATGGCTCGACATTTGATCACCCCCCTCTTGCTGAAAAGAATCATCCGAGAGAAAGACTTTCCTCTCATTTTCCCCCCATTTTTTTTTTCGTTGCTTACCAGCAGACTTCTTCCCTTTTTATATGGAAATATGCAACATCATAAAAAGGCCTTTGGCTTGGCTTATCAAAAGGAATCATTTTATTTCTCAGCCACATTGGCTGCAAATCTGCAAATGTGTAATTGGGAGCTAGTTTGTTTTTATTCTGTCTCCGCTGGTCGTGTTTAGACTGCTGTGAAACACACAGGCCACTCTGGGCCAGGAAAGGCTTAAACTAAAGGATATTAGCTTAATATTTCTGTCATCGAGTGACTTGGCTCTGCTTTAGTATGTTAAAAAAGCAAGTGTAAATATAAATTTGTTATACTGTTTTATAAATGGCTTAAAATATTCAGCTAATATGTAATGGGATTTTTGTTAATTTGTCTTGATTTTGGTATTAGTTTGAGCTTTTATCAAGAAAAACTTAGATATGCACCTTGTACTGATTTGCTTTCTTTGATTTATTTATTTATTTATTTTATTTTTTTTTGGGGGGGGGCTTTAGGGACTATAACACATCAAAGTAAAAATAATGTTCTTTCAATGAGGAAATTAGGAAATTAAGTTAAAAGACTTGTCCTCTTTATTCATATTTATTTATTTTATTTATTCATTCAAGCAAATATCATAATTTTTATCACATTTGTCTAGACTTTAGAAGTGCTTTAAGTTGTATGCTGTTTAGTGGTTGTAATAAGAGAGAAAACCAAAAAGAAGAACCAAAATTTGACATGCCATTCAATAATCAAAGCTGAAGAAGATACATTTGAAGTTAAAGTTTAAAGATTTGTAACACTTTTATATCTGTTGTGCATCTCATTTGATATTTTGGTGAATTTAACCATTTTACAGTCTCTGTCATTTTTTTACACAGTTCTCCCCTAGTTTGACACAAAACATAGAATAGTTTTCACACCCTTAGTCTATTTTATCTCTAACTGGGTCTTTTCATTCCCACAGCAAATCCACATTAAATACAAAATGTCTTAAAACATACTACCTGCCCCTCCCTGTAGCCGTGCATCATAGTTTAATGGTATGCAAGCAGTAATTTTAGCAGTAAACAGAGTAAAACCTAACTTTAATTATATCTGGAACCTCTGTAAACAGAGCCACACATGCCCAAATTCAACACCAACACTCTTTGATCTCCTTCCTCTCTCATGGAGAAATAGGGCCTCTTCATTTGCATTTACGTCTACTTATTTCTCTTGCAGTTTACCTCCTGTCAGTAATATGGCTAACTAATATGCAGGAAGTAAAATTAGCTCTTTTCTTGATGCATATCTTAATTTTTCACTAGTAATACATAATTTATTGAAATATATATTTTTTTATTTAAAAATTAAAAAAAAAAAACCTCTTTTGTTTCCTTCTCGTTTTATTGAAAGAAAAATAAAATAAATAAAAAACATTTCGTCTTCTGGGCATGTGTGCCTTGGTTTTCATCTACAATAGTCTCAATGTAGGTAGGATGCCACTACATTCATTTGAGTGTCATGCCCGTTTGTTTCACATATGCGTGGTAATCCTCATGTAATTTATTGCCTCATTGTTCTCTCAATGTAAATCAAAGTGCCGTTACTAATGAAAACTGTCAGTGAAGAGAGTCGAGCCCCTTCTTAAGCACAACAAAAGCAACCAAAACATGAGCGACCTCTGTGACATTGGGGAACTCTTTGAAAGGGAAAATTAAGGCTGCTTAATGTGATTATGCCAATTTACATGCCCAATTAACCCTGACTAACTTTTCTGCACAGAGAGTTCATGATGTTGTTGACTTTTGACCTCAATGTTCAGCAGAATAAGAGACCTCTTATTAGAAATACAAAAATGATAAGTGTTTCCAGGAAACATGCAAAGACAGAGCTACACAGTGTGCTTTTTTTCCCCATACTTTATAACATGACTTCAGCTTTATGCTTTTAAGCAGATTGGTAACCGGTCTGTGCAGCAGCTCTGATGATAGGAGCAACATGGCAAAAAAAAAAAAAAAAAAATTGCACTGACAAACATGACAATTTCCTTATGTTTGTAGAAGGATTGTTCTTTGGAGAGATCACATTTGAATTTTTAGGAAGCCTAGATGGAAAATGCAACCGAGAATGTTTGCTATCCTGCAAGGCCAAGCTATTTATCTTGGCAGTGTTGTGCATTGGTTTGAGAGAAGATGGAGCAGGGGGTATTTTTCTTTGCTTTTTTTTTTTGGGGGTTTTTTTTTTGCTTGTTTTACTCGAGTCTGAAATGGAGCAGCTCACTGTGTCATTCAGCTTCACTCCCACTCCTTAACTTCCTGATCCCGCTTCACCTCCTTCACCATAAACACCCCCCAGGTCAGGGCTTGAGTACAATTTTGAACCTTTCTATTCAGGTATTGGTAAAAGTAAACATATAAAAGATACTGCTAACCATAAAGTGGCAATAGTATTTTGAGTTAGGGTAAGAAAAGGTTCCAATTAAATAATTGTGGTACTTAATTTTACCTTGATGTATTTTGTTGTATTGATAAACCACATTGTCAAACAATACCCCTATTTTTTCACTATACTGCTCAATGAACCAATTGCAGATGTTCTTTGAGAAATTTTGGGTTGTATATAATCCAATAAAATGTAATAGAAAATATCCCCTAAAAAATATATATTTTTTTTCTTTAAATAATTTTTTCCTAATTGGTTTAAATACATTTTAAAGGTGCTTTTATAATTTTATTAAAAAGGAACACTTTTTGCTTCTATACACTCGAAATATATACAGAAAAAAAAATCCAGGTTGATAGTTGCCTTTTGTATCTCTGCTTTTTTCTGTATCTCTGCATCTGTCTTCTTGAACCCCAGTCGGCCTTGGCAGATGGCCGCTCACACCGAGTCTGGTTCTGTTGGAGGCTTCTTCCTGTTAAAAGGGAGTTGTTCCTCTCCACTGTCACTACAACTATGCTTGGTGTGAGGTATGGCCTTGGAGACAATGAGTCGATGCAATCAACTAGTTTTCCTTAGATAGACAACTTTGTATCAATTTGACTGTATGATCTGGTTGAATTGTAAAGTGCCTTGAGATGACGTGTTGTTAATTGGTGCTATATAAATAGATTGAATTGAATTGTTTAGTTACTGTAAAAGCAAAAAAACATCCTTTTGGAGAGAAGACTGCCAGTTAGACTCTGTCAAATGTCACGAGTATGACTGTAAAGAATTAAATTGCTGGCATAGAGGGAAGTACACAAGGTGCTAATTATTTAAGTTGTTTATTTTATTGGGGCCTAAAAACAAAAAACATTGATATTTATTCTTTCCTGATTAAAATTACTGATTAAAATAACTGTTTAAATTACTCTTCTTGTTTGTTTGAAGAATATTGAACATGTTACCCATTTCATTTCTCTACAGGCGTAGTGCAAAGTACTTCTTTTTATTAAGAAAATAAAATAGGACTCAACATTTATTTAAATTTTGATCTTTCCACAAATATACATGTATTTTTAATCTTGTGGCATTAAATCTAATGCCCTAGGCTAGTTGAATTGGTAATGCCATTGATTGTTGAGGCCAGCAACTCTCGTTTGGCTCCAACATCCATCAGCTTCTTGAATAATGAAGAAATCCCATTTGCTTTATAGCTTTCTGTTGCTACATCCTTTCGGTAAGAAAAAAATCGTTCAGTGTCAATTGAAAAACGACTATCTTTGAGCTCTGGCCTGGTAACTATTACATCACTATTTATTTATTTATTGGTTCACTGCCTTTGTCAAGCTTCCCCATCACTAAAAGCAAGTCCATCATTGTTGCACAGGCAATATATTCTCACCTATTAAAGCTTGCGTTTTCAAACTTTTGAACCTTCAGCCCGTCTTCTTTACTAATGGACCTTTTTTTTTTTTTTTCCTCTCCCACATGGAATTCCTGTGTCTATTTTCTTGGCGAACAGGTATGATGAATCATCCTCCGATCCCCATCTCTGAGCTGGCCGAGCACACCGAACTTCTCAAAGCTAATGACAACCTCAAGCTCTCCCAGGAATATGAGGTGAGCGCGGCCTGAGGTTCAAATTTGCTGGAGTATTGATTCCTGTCTGATTGTGTTTTCACTGGAACTGGACAAAAGAGTTGTTTTTGTTGCGATGTAAAAAACAAGGTTTCTTTTGTAGATGTCTTAGTTTTGCTGGACAACTAAATTCCGCCAGCTGGCACTTGAGATTCCTAAAGCAATCAGTGGTGCATATTTTTTCCCTGTCTGTTTTTTTTTTCATATTTCAGCAGGATAATTATTGAGATCAATCATTTAAGTCTGCGTTAGCTTGTTGAAGCATTTTTTAGCTGCCAAACTCCAATTCTTTACTGAATAGGATCATTAGTTCTACTAGAATACATTATGGAAATGGAAAAATAAATATTTTTATTCACCCACAGCACTAATATTGACATCTTTTACACACGCCAATGAACTTGGACTAAAGATTTGCTTTCTTCTACAATAGAGATTTAGTCTATATTCCTATCCAGAGCTCTGCACAGGCAGCCAGCCTTGGTTCGTTTCTGAAGGCCTGTGTCTGTGTGTAGTGTGTGTACAGAGTGTATAACTGAGCTGTCTGAGCTCTGAGTCGGCCACGGTTATAAATGACACCAGAGTTGATTAGAAATCAGGAGCGCTGAATCAGCTCTCGTTTGCATACAAGCAATATTCTCTGCTCACCATCCCTAAATCACAGAGCCTGACGCCTTGTTGCCCGCCAGCTTAAAGTATAAAGCCGGTACGGAGGCATAGATTGTCGTCATCATGCCTGCTGGTGGATGTTGGTGGATAATGACTTCTCATAGCAGTCCAGCATTTCTTGGGTATCTATTATTCAAGAGCCCAGCATTTGGACTGTATACCAAACGGGATGAGTTTGCTTCTTTCATTGGTGAGGAAAAAAACGAAAAGAAAAAAGTGGTAGAGTCGATGCTAGAAGTTCTAATTACCATGCTTTGAGAGACAGCCTCCAGACACTAGCTCATCTCTGTCCTTTTTCCCCTCTCTCACTGTCTGCCTTCCCGTCCTCAAACACCCCCCCCACCTCAGGAAAAATAAATGACCAAATTAAATAGAGAAGTGTAATTTTAATTTAGTTATTTTCTTGATGAATGGCTGTTCTTCCTGGCACCCCAGCTTGCCAAGCACAGCTCTGTAGGGGCTTTGACTGATTGGTTTTTTAGCCAGGCAGTATGTAAGAGAAAGGGGGATGAAGCGAAAAAAAAGAGAGAGAGAGAAATGAGGTGGAAAGGTTTGGTTAATGATAAAGATTCACTGCGAGGAGGCAGAGCAAAGAATCACAGTGGGGGAGTAGAGATAAGGAGGAGATCATCTGAAGCAGGAGCAGCGATGAAAAGACAACAATGCTTTCACCTGAAGATGCTTAGGATACTCTCAGAAGCTACAGTATGCAAAGCAAGACTTTTCTTCTTGGCAGGGACTGCTGTTCATTTATAGGCACTTCATAACAAATTATGAAGAAGGCAGAGAAATTCTAGTTTTATTGCCAGAATTAGTAGACTGATTTAATTTAATCCATTTCTGGCACTTCTGCGCATGTACATAATTTGTTTACTTGACTCTGTAAAGGTCCCATATTATGCGTTATAAACTTTTGCAACAGGCATATGTCTCATCAAGCCTGTATATGAGGTTCACAAATTAAAGAAATCCCTTTCACCTCTTTTACTGCGTCTCTCTAGTTCTTATCTAATTTTTGCTCATAATGCTCTTTTGCAAAAGCATTCCCCTGATGATGTCATAAGGGGAAATACACTGTCCAGAGCGGCCCGTAGCAGTCCATTGCTCAAGCTCCGGCCTTTATTTAATGGATTATTCCACACTCCTAACCGCTATCTTTGCAAACTCTGACTGGTTGTCATGGTTGTGGGTTGTGGAGGTGTGGCCTTTGGGAGGATCGGGGCGTTGAAAGCCAAAACAGCTAATTTAGAAGAGGGCTGAATAAGGAGATTTTTGGTAAAGGCTGCCTGCTTCATCTGAGATTAATTTTACTGCACAAACGCCAAAACCATGCTCTGAGGGCCTCATTGTTAATGTTTTTATTTTCAATCTAGCATAATATGGGACATCAGATTTATTCAAAGAGATAAGCTTGAAATTGTCAGGAAAATCATGTGTAAATTGGAAATATTATGCAAAGGATAGAAACATTGCAGGTTGTATAAAAAATAGAATAAGTAGAAAAGAAAATTCTTGTGAGATAACAAAAGATGATGAAAGTCATGAATAGTCCAAAAAAAAAATACATAATTTCCATAATAGTTGCACAGAGTTGTACATTCCTTAGATTTCTAAAAAAAAAAAAATCTGCAGTATTATTTGCTTGTTTTTTACAGACAAATTAAATGATTAAAAAAAATTAATTCTGTGTTTTATGTTTTTACTCTCCCATTAAATACAGAAAGTTATCTGCTCTCTGTAAAATCAATTAAAAATTTCAAAAGTAATAATAAAAGTATAGAATGGAAATCACAACATTGATTTTTGTTGAGGTTAACTTAGTTCAAAGTTTTTTGAAGGGGAAAGAGATAAGCTCTGTCTCCGTTTATTAATTATTTTCTCTTGCCTTTTTGGAAAAACAAAACACTTAAAAGTTATTTAATGATTATGTGTTAAAAAAATGAAATTACTCTCAGGTAATTATAACAAGTTCATGTATGTAATGAAATTATTCAATTGGACAATCCGTTTTTGCATATAACAAGGTTATGTAATTTTAAGCTTGAATTATAGTAAGTTTAAATATTAACAACATGTATGTGTTTAACTTAAAGCAGTCAAAGTGAGGAGAAGTTATATCCACACTACCTGAGAAGTACACTGAGAAAGGGGAATCCCTAGAAATAAATCTGGGAAGTTACAACAGATGGTGCCTTAAAAAGAGCAACTCTGGACATGTTAGAAGTTTTATATCAGAGAGTGAACTGTTGTTAACTTACTCTGTTTAGAGAATAAGATAGCTAGTTTGAGCCATCCTTTTTGATTGAGGAAGCAGAGAGAGGGGCATGCGACAATTATTCCTGACTAATGCCTGAAAATAAATATCTCAAAATGTGTTCAATTTTAGCTTAGATGTATCAATGCAATTCATATTTCCTCCAAATGTTGACACTGCTTAAAGAAAACCACAAATTAGATGCTGGCTTTAATGTCATTAGTGACTAATAGTCAAACCCAGTATAGATAATGTGGCACATAATAGAATCTATATACCAGCAAGTTTCATCACATGAAATCACATATTGTCACCAAATGGACTAAAACATGCCTGCCAAGAAATATATTTTTGTGGTAAATGTGTTGTGTAAAAACTACAACCGAATAGCTGCAATTATGATTCAAGCCTCCATCTCTACACAAAACTTTCCAAACCAGCAGATAACTAACGAAACCATTTTGATGGTTCATAAATATTTTTTGTGATTTTGTGCAATTCACACACCTTAACTGATTTGGTATTTCAAATATTGTCTGGCTTTTTTCTGATCTATACAGTTGTTTCTCACTGTACACATAGCACTTTAGCAGCTGCTGTATTCCAGGTAGAAAGCAGATGTTCCTCATAGCAGGGTGTTTTTCTTTAAGTGAAGAGCCTCCTCAATGTCTCTTTCTTCTTTGCAGCACCGCAGCTGTATTGTTATAACTCAGAGCCTCTCACAGCTTCTCTGATTACTTTTTTTATGTCTCCATGTTTCGGCTATGTCTGCCTCCTATCAGTCTATTGATCCGGGCCAGCAGTTCACCTGGGAGCATTCCAATCTGGAGGTGAACAAGCCCAAAAATCGTTACGCCAACGTCATCGCCTACGACCACTCCCGAGTCATCTTGGCTCCTATTGAAGGTAATGCTTGCCTGCACACCCTTGATTCACCATCGTTTTAGAGGAGCACCTATACACTTATTATTATAGTATTATAGCACTTATTATTTAACATTTCTCCCCAAAATTAGACGACACATAGCCTATTTTGTCGTATCTAATAAACCGACTAAAAATATATATTTTGCCAAAATAACCCAACATTCCCGTCGTATACATTCTGTCCCAGTTTGTTTGCTACCTGCAAAAAAATTATGTGAAAGAACTTGGCTTTAGAGGTCGCCTAAAATCAAGAATGTTTTTGTCAATTCCCCCTGTAAGTGCAGAGGAATTGAAATGTAGTTGGTATCGTTCAACACCGTGACATTAAATAGGGTGCGATTTGGTGGCGCAGTGGTTAGTGCACACAGCCCATGTATGGAGGCCTTAGTCCTCGACGCGGGCGACGCATGTTTGAATCTAGCCTGTGGTCCTTTCCCGCATGTCTCTCCCCCCTTTTATACGCCCTTCCTGTGAGCCTACTGTCCATAAAAAGGGCGCCACTAGTGTCATAAAAACTCAAAAAAGAAAGTATTTTTCAAAGAATAGCAGCTGTTTTTTTAGATCAGCTAATGCACTAATGCATTACTCCAAAATCTCTGCAGATCAGATTGCAGAAAATTAGTATGAAGTATGAGCAATAACTAAGTGGTCCTAATCGTATGTGTTCTTTTCTGTAAAGTTGTTTGCGTTTAGTTTAGAAATTCTTAATAAAATATAACTTAAACTATAACTTAAACTATAATAATAACTTTTTATGATTGTTTTGTGAACTGGTGCTATATTAACAAAATGTATCGAACTGATTGATTGGTTGGTAAATTGATTGATTGATTGATTTTAACATACTTGTGATTGACAAAGTCATAAATAACATAACAGGATTTTTTTAATGGATTTTTTGCTTCAATATAAAAATTGATCCTTCAGGCTGAATCTGTTTAATCAGTTACAAATCAGATGCGAGATGCAGTCATTGTCTAATAAAATAGTATTAAAGAACACATTTATTATATAGTTTTACTAATGTAGCTCGTAGAGGAACAAACATAAAGTGTGATAAGATTGTGTTAATGTGTTCAAGACATAATTGGAACCAACTCTAAACTCAAGACTTAGTTTAGCTCGTCTTGCTCTGTTGCAGTTAAGCGTTTCATGTAAGCAAATTACAAAGACTTGTTTCGCCTCATCACTTTGCACAGCACTCTTTTCTCACTCTCAAACGGATCCAAGACTTAACACCGTGTTTGCAACATCCAATTCGTCTCATCAGATCAACCCACTATTCATGACTTCCCCCTAAATGGTCATAGTTTTTTTTTTTTAGTCTTAGGCCCCGTCCACACGAAGTCAAAACGAACACGAAACGCTGATATTTTCCAAAACGTTTGCCGTAAAGACGGAGACGTAAAATAAATGAGAGCGTCCACACGAATGCATGAAAACGCTGCAAAATGTATGCCAGGCCTGTAAGTGGCGCTGTGGTGCCAAAGCAAAAATAAGCGACGAAATGTTGGGCATGTGCACTAATATTTATACATGGTTGCCCTGCGGGTCCATTTTCGTGGTTAAGTGAAATTCAGGTGCTGAACTATGTCGTCGATATTGCTCTGTTCTTCCTGGAGATATTCCAGAAGAAGAAGATTCTGTTGTAAGCCCGACAGCAGGGTGAGTAGCATTAGCAATGGCGCCATTGTTGTTGTGATACTGGTCGCGCATGCGTGTGTAGAGGCGACGCTATGACGCATGCGTGTAAAAAAAAATATGCGGTTAGGGCGTAAAGATGGAAACGCGAAAACGGCGTTTCAGAATCTTCCCACTCTGAAGGCTGAATAAAAAAATGATCGTTTACAGACCCCCGAAACGCCGGCTTCGTGTGGATGAGAGGCTGGTTTGGTGAAAAATTTGTGCGTTTAGGCCAGGGTTCGTCTTCGTGTGGACGGGGCCTTAGAGTCAGAGTCTCTCCCTCTGACTCCTAAATCATGGCCATTAAGGGCCATTGTCAGCAATACTATCCCTTCACTGATGACGGCTTTCTAGCTCTGCATCACCGGGGAACCACCCAATTGTTCACATCAAAGCCAAATTCCAGATTCTTTTTTTTTTCCTTTTATTTAGCTAGCTGCTTAGACTTGATTTCAATATCATGGAGTAGTCGGGCCAATTTGACAGTGCAACAGCATGCGTAGCAAAATTAACCGAGAGAAGAAGAATGCCTCATCCATAAATACATAAATTAATCAAGTCTGAAATTTCTATTTTACACTGCAGTGATTTTGCTATTAGTTGCAGCAGCAGAACAATCCATGCAAGCCTCCATTCTCTGTCCGCCTAGCTATGACTAAAGCCAAGGCTGCACAGTCACATTTTACAACGTGGTGTCCTCTTTTAATTGCATTTTTTTTCCCCTTTTTCTTTCTTTATAACTTTCTTTTTATCCTTTTTTATCCTCCTCTCCCCTCTGGTTTTTGTCCTCGGCACGTCTCATCTCTTAAATTAGCCCAGTCAAGTGTTTTATTGTTTGCTGCTTGAGCGTGGAGACGTCAGCAAAAGAGACGTGACTCCCCGATACTGATGCTGGAGTCTCATAGCAAACCGAAGCAATGTAGCAGTTAGCTAAATAAATAGTGGTGGCTTTAGGTCTTATTATTGTTGGTGTTGAAAAGCTCTTACTAGATTATCTTGTCTTGGTTGAAACCTTTTGCAAATTGAATAAACACTTCTAAGGATCCTGCAAAAAAGATTATGGTTATTTTCAGGGTAGTAGCATGTAATTTTACAAGATTTTACATAATGTGACAAGCATGCAGTCTTAATTATTGAAACATTACTCATCTTTATCAGAAACAATGCAGAAGGCTTTCTAATAATGTGTCTGCATTGATTATGCATGGTGAAATGGATGTTATCAGGTCTTATTCTTTAGCATTAAATCTGATTAAGATTTCTAAATAAACCCACATAGAAAAATAAAACAGTTCACAGGTTATACAAATATTGGAAAAATATAAATTATGGGGTTTTCAATTATGAAAATTGAAAAACATTTTTCTCATGTAGCATTTCGAGAGGTTATGAGTCTGGCTTCATGTATTTTAAAAGATTATTATTTTTTTTAAACCTATCTTGATTGCTTTTGTTTGTTTGTTTTTTCTCTCAAGTCAGTTATTTCATGCTTTCACACATGTTTTAATTGGCTTGGTAGCTGTCACTGTATGTGAATACTGGAAGTTGTGGCAGATGACAGAAAACAAGCAGTGCTAATAAGGAGCAAAGGAAGGGGAGTAAATTGAGCTTGGAAATTAGGCACCACTTTAGGTTTTTTTATCTCTTTGCCGTCTCTTTTTTCATCTAGGCATAACTGGTAGCGACTACATCAATGCCAACTACATCGATGGCTACAGGAAACAGAACGCTTACATCGCCACCCAGGGTCCGTTACCGGAAACATTTGGGGATTTCTGGAGGATGGTATGGGAACAGAGGACGGCAACGGTTGTGATGATGACCCGTTTAGAAGAGAAGTCTCGGGTAAGTCCATCT
>NW_015150533.1:284679-300744 GCF_000732505.1 Cyprinodon variegatus
TACTCATTTTTAAGCTGATGTTTGTTTTTACAAAAATCCACAGTCCTTTTGTCTTTGGTTTAAATAGATTATGTAGAAGGCCCTTTTTTTTTTAATCAAATACGTTTTATTGAATTGAATTTAACAATCTTCAGAATGTGAAAGACAAAAGAAGCTTCCATTTCAGAAAAAATGACATTTTGTGATTTTTTTTTTTTTTTTTTTTACTTCTTTTTTTAACTAAAATAGACCCTAGTTGTGTGAGAATCTTGCTTGCTGAGAACAGCATGGTAAAGAAAAAAAACTGCAATTACAATTCTGCCAAACCTCACTGAAGGCAGAAAAAAAGTGGAATGTGGTTTCTATGATCACCACAAAGCACCCATTTTATTTTAAGATTTTTTTTTTGCAGATCTTTGGGAGAAATATTATTAATTTTGGAGGGCTATGTCTCCTAAATACAACTAAAGGCCTTCAATGTTTTATTATTGTTTTTATTTATTATTAAGTCCTCCATTTACATTTCAGTTTGGATTGTTTTAGTCCAAAGTTAGATTTGAAAGTAACACAGTCCACCTGTTACTGCTATTTGTGGCAGATGCTGAAAGCTGGTTCATTATACCTGTTGGGGTTAATGCTTAGTAAGTTGTTGTACTCCGGCTTTAAAATCCCATTCTAAAGTCCGAATTTTTGCTCACATCTTTGCAAAATGTGGGACTGGAACCTCCCACAACCATCTGTTTACGGTGGAAGTTGAAGAAAATTATGCCAGAGAGAGACATTTGGGATGTGTTAGATGCATCATAGTCATTTTTTATTATTTTTTTTCTGTCCAGTACCATAATACTACAGATTTTTTTCTTAAAAAATGAAAAAGATTCATTACACATCAAAATAGAATCCTGTATAGACACCATTTCATGTTTTAGGCACTTTGACAAGCTGTAATAGATAAAGTCTGCCAACACATTCAGGCATAAGTGGTAATATTCCACCAATCTAATGCATAATAATGTCAGAAATCTGCCAGTTCCCTGTCGAGTACTTTTTAATGAGTACATTTTGCCACTGACGCCCTCTGTCATTTCACTTATGATTTTGAATGCAAGGCTTCTTGTAATGAAGTATTTTCCCACATTGGATTGTTCCTTGTCCTTCATAAAAAGAGGGGCCTGCATACTTGTTCTACTACTGAATTGACAGTGATAATATCCTGCTTTACAAAGGTGTAGGCTAAATGTCAAAAAGCCAACTGCAATGTTTTATCCTGTCAACTCAAACCTGTGTCAACATCAAACTCACTCACCTCAGGTGTCTCCGCTCGTTCTCCTTCCCCTCCATCCCCTTTTCAGTTGTTTACCTAGCCGCCGTCTCGACATGCGCATTCCTCCCCTGTCAAACGTGATCAGGATTAGCGGCTAGTGGAACTTAAGTGTCAGCTCCGGCAGGAAATGGGAGCCAAAGCTGGAGAGCAGCACGTCTCCTTCACTGGCTGTCACATTTCATCAGATGTTTGTAGACGCATTGCACCCTTAACTGGATGAATCTTTATTAGGTGGCCTGATGGAGGTTGGAGATCTGCTGTAGTGGTTTTAGGTATATAATACTCCCACTGGGCAAGAAAATCCAACTAATGGTTTCTGTCATAATAAGAAATTTGATCAGGATCTGTACAAACACGCCTCATACTTACTGAGCCATAGGAAAGATGCCAGCTTTAGTGAAATGCTTTTTGAGTTTTGGAACAGATGAGCTGTTGTGACTCTCATATCAGTTTCTATGTACATCAGAGTATTTTTTTCAGAAGTGTATTAGATATCTTTGCAGTTGTCTGTCATTCCTGCCTGGTGTTTTCAATCCACAGGAAGCCTTGCTTTATGAGAGATAAGTGATCCTATATTTTATTTCCCACTGCTTCCTTTATGTCTGTGAGGTTGATCATTAGAAAGACAAACTTTTTATTAAAGTGAGTGAAAAAAAAATACATCACCATCTGTTCATCAGGTTTTTTTTTTCTCTCTCAGATCAAGTGTGACCAGTACTGGCCGAGTCGTGGTACAGAAACCTATGGTATGACCCAAGTCACCCTGCTGGACACAATAGAACTGGCCACTTTCTGTGTCCGTACATTCTCCCTGCACAAGGTAAGCTATCTCTTTTTAAAAGCAATGCTGATGCCATTTTGCACAAGTCCCAGATTGGACAAATGCTCACCCTGCATGTTGTATCTTTGCTTAATTTAAAACGCACTAGTTGGAATGCTTAATGGCATTTTTACTCAATTTCACTCTCAGTTGTGAAGATCCTTTCAGAGTTGTAGGTTTCTTTTGGTATTATATAAAGTTAATATCTCTGAGGAATTTCCCCACAGCTGTTGGTACAATACCAGGCTGGTATTGTACCACACTGTTTTAGTAAAATGCAATATCAGTCACACATTCATTTAATTTGGTGATTCAGTTCTAAAAGAGAAAACTCATTTTGGGCAATAAAACATACTGGGTCCAGACCATTAAATTTCAGGCCTCCCCTAATCATCTCTTTACAATCTGGGTTTTCCCAGGCTGAGGGTTGTTTGTTTCTATGTTTTGTATACATTTTTAAATACTAGTAACAGTGAGACAACAGGTGACATGGTTGAAGGTGCAACGGGGACACCTCATGGTCAATACCAGAACACATGGGGAGTCATGGGTCTTTTTGTTGTATAACCTGCCTCTACAGCCTCTACATCTTCCCACTGACTTTTCAAATAACTCAACGTGTCACAAAAAAAGGGTTTACCTGATGACCATCCAGAGTACACTGTGACTGAGCCGAGCTCGCTACCATTAGCTGAGCTGGGGATAGATGCACTGTTCTCTATTTATTCACTGGATTGCTGAATGCCCATTAGTAGTAAGGGATTGAAGTGCCGCCATATTGGTACTCCCTAGTTAGATGGGTCGCAAAGTAAACAATATGTGTGCTATCATCGAACAACCATGATGTTCTCATTTTCAGGGAGACTTAGGAATTTTAGGATAAAGATAAATTCAACATTTTGACACACACTTGCTGTTTCATAGCATAAGTAGATTACTTTAAGTTATAATAAAAAAATAGGCACATCACTTTCCTTTTTTTGAATTGAATTCCTTAAAAAAAGTAACATTTAGTTAAACTTATTACAATTTTGCTGTGAGTTTATATTTGCGTAGCTGATATTTATTTTCTCTCTGAAAACACTAGAAAATATGAGGAAATTCAAAGTCTGAACATGGGAGACTAATCCCTGGTCTTACTGGGAATATAAACAAACAGACAACCTCAATAAGGCCTGTAAACCCATGGCTTTTTTTTACTTTCATTTCCAATATTCACTGAGAAAACCCCCCTTTGTCTACAGTGTCTTCCCAATCCACCCCTTTTACCTTGTTTAGCTCTGTCTCTCCTCAATAGATCATCTGTTTATGTGCATCTGCCAAATTGGAGCACTTAGGTAAAGTGAGCAGGAGAGAAACTCAATATACATAATTGGCAGACAGCTCTCATGCTTCTCGGTGTGCACACAAAGCCCCTCTCATACACTGGCGCAGAAACGCAAACACTCCCAACACACATGAATGCATGAAGTCCACCGCACACTTGCTTTCACTCAGTATGGAGCCCATACACAGCTGAAATCTGATGCCCTACGCAGACATAGGCGCTCACACAACAATGTTCACTTTAACACGCACAAAAACAAAGAAACATTAAAAAGATTTATTATTACAGGCTGGTTTCAGCTGAAAGTATAAAGGCCAAAGTTGTTGCAAACAGATTAGAACATTTTTGAGTTTTCCCTTAAAACCACATCGCAGAAAACTGACCTTTTCGGCTATATCACAAGGGAAACAATGAATGACAGGGGACTGTAGAGATAGCAAAACATCAGTAGCCTTAGAGTTCAAGCAGCCGGCTTAAAATCCATTTAAATTCTGCCTCTGTGAGCTGCTATCAAACCCACCGGTACACTCCTTTTCCTATCTGTCCTCTTCTTCCCTGCAATATTGAGCCGTTGCTGTGATATCTCCCTCAACAGCTTCCACTTTTGTGGATTTGCTTTTTTTTTTTTGTAATATACTGTATTTATAAAGCAGCCGAGGCAGACAACCATGCACACACACAGCTAGCTACTGGATATCTGAATATGTGTCCCAGTGTAACGCAGAATTGTGTCCTCTGACAAATCCTCTGTAAGCTAAATTTGATTTTAAAGAAAAACCAGGAAACAAGAAACAAGTCATGGTATTGCTGCTAACCTCAACTGCAGTTTTTTGAAAAGGGAAGGTGGGGAACTGGGTCAGTTTGCTTTTAATTACCACACTCATTTATTCATTTATTCAGCAAGTAAAAATTTCCCTCTGTCAGGAAAACCAGAAACGCTGCAGTGAAAAGCAAACAGCTCCTCTATTAATGGATCTTATGTGAGTAAAGAGAGAGGAGATCTAAAGCATATTTAATGTTTTTGCACTTTTTGTCAAGCTTGTCGGAAAAAAAAAGAAAGTAATTTTATGTTTGTTTTAAGAGTTGATTTTAGAATGAAAATTTACTGATAAGTGTATTAAATAAATAAATAGAAAGCAAAGGTTGCCTGCATGTTTGCTTATAGTGAGGAGAGATGTCTTGAAAATAATTTATCAAATTTAAACTTTATGAATTACCCAAACAGAACCAAAATTTATTGTTCACACAAACCAAGCTACTCAATTGAGACTATTTTTCAGGTTTCTTTCAAATAACAGTAAGAAAGTTGGGTTCTAGTTATTGTTTCTTAATTCGCAGTTGATGTTGGCATATTTAAGAGATACTGCACAGGAAAATCTACACAGGACAAAATATGCACGGATTGTAAAAAAATAATAATTTCCTTTTTCTGTAGTCTTTTTATATATATATATATATATATATATATATATATATATATATATATATATATATATAGGGTGTGTGCGTAGTGGGGTGAAGGGGCTTTTCCTCTCAGCTGCCGGTGTGTGCATGCTCAGTGCGAGGGATTGCTGCAGGTTCAATGACACAATATAAACAAATATCTTTTTTTTTATACAATAAATATATATATATATATATATATATGTATAAACAAATATCTACTGTCACCGGATACTCACCTGGGAGGGGTCGATAGCGCAAAGTCAACGACTCGGTGCAATCAGCTGGGTTTCCTTAGATAGAAACCAATCTGACTGTATTGTCTGATAGAATTGACTCTCTAAAGTGCAATGAGATGACATGCTGTGAGCTAAATAAATAAACTGAACTGCATTAAAGGGTCGGACATTTTGTCAGAGCAGAGTAGCTTCATTTTTCATTGACATTCTATTTCATATTTATCATCTGAACATCTGTAAAAGTTTAGTGTTAGGACTTAAGGGTATATCATATTAGAGACTACCAAAATCAAAAACTACAAATCAGTTTCTCATTTAAAAGCTTTTATGCAATATGCTGATAGCCATCCCCTGTTGTCTGCTTTCCAGAATGGCTCGAGTGAAAAGAGGGAGGTTCGACAGTTCCAGTTCACAGCATGGCCAGACCACGGCGTGCCAGAATACCCAACCCCTTTCCTAGCCTTCCTCCGTAGGGTGAAGACTTGCAACCCCCCTGATGCTGGACCCATCATTGCTCACTGCAGGTCAGTGATCTTTTTTCTGGTATTAGAATATGCTCTGCAATGCAAATGATCTCAACTTGAAAAGCGATTCCCAAATGAGTAAGTTGGACTTTAAGGAAAATTTTTAAACGGCCTTTGCACTTGCAGAATAATGTGTTTCTTTTGCCTTTTACTTGTTATTTAATTCATTTTTCCTTCTTTTATATAAACCCATCATACAGATTGGCAGATCTCCTCCCTATACATATTTAATAATAGGTTGCATAACAGACCTCATACAAGCTCGGGTCTATTTTTTTTATAGTCTCCTGATATTGTTTCCATCATTCTTTTTCCGTGCTGCCTCATTTTAGCTCTTCTTATTCTCCCCACCTGTTTTACTTCTCCTCTCCCTGTCAAATGTCTCACAGTAATCCTTGCCAGCCTTTTTCTACCTCTTCCTTTTCCCTCCTCAGTTCTTCCTCCTCATATGAGTTATATTTCTCTAATGGCTTATTCAAATTGAAACCTTCCTTTTTGTCAAGATAAGAAGGCTTCAGTGAGTCCAAAGCGCTGCACAATAAATTTGAAATGTGACAGCTTGCCATGCTGAGTCTCCATCACTTTTGTTGTATTATTTTTTCATTCTGTTTGTTTTCCCTCTCTTTTTCTTCTTTTATTTTATTTTTCTTCCCATAATTTAATTACTTTTAACTGCATCAGTTCATTGCATTTTGTGATGTTTGGCATCACATTTCAATAAGGCTATTAAACAATAGAATGAGCATAAATTAATTTCCCTTTGTCTTCTTTCTTCTCCCTTTCAGTGCTGGTGTTGGCCGGACAGGCTGCTTTATAGTAATTGACGCCATGCTCGAGCGTATCAAGCACGAGAAGACGGTCGACATCTACGGCCACGTGACGCTGATGCGCTCGCAGCGCAACTACATGGTGCAGACAGAGGACCAGTACAGCTTTATTCATGATGCGCTGCTAGAGGCAGTGGCCTGTGGAAACACTGAGGTGGCCGCTCGAAGCCTGTACTCTTACATCCAGAAGTTGGCCCAGGTGGAGAGCGGCGAGCATGTTACTGGCATGGAGCTGGAATTCAAGGTACTAAACGCTTTAATGAACATTTTAACAAACTCCTGTATGCATTGTAAGTGATTGGGCAGCTTGTTTGTAGTGTTGATTTTACTGTGATGAAAAAACTGACTAAAGAAATGTAGACAAGCTGTTTGGACTTTCCAAATTCATTTATTTATTCATTTATTTGTTGGACTTATTTATTAACTTATTTATTATATTTAATTTTCCTTTGAATTATTAAAGTCTTTTAGACAGGCATTGAATTGAGTTGAAATTAATATATTTTAATCATATTTGTAAAGCTTCAGAGGCTTAGCCAGAAATTTTTTTATGAGGCTGGCCAGGCAATAACCAATGCACACTGAGGGGTGGCCAAAAGTAGATAGGCACCAAAACCTCAAGGTCAATCTGCAATGTTTCAACAGGAAAATTAACAAGCAAAACAATCATATTTTCAGAATGAAGACAAACTATACTTTCCCACAGCCTTTGCTGACAAATTGGGAAATATATTCAAACATCCGTGCTTTCTAGATAAAAGGTATGGTGGATAAAATTCTTTCAGGTTTGAGTTTTGAGCATCATCTTTTCCATTGTCATTACTTACCTACTTTTATGAGTAATCATTCTGCATAAAATTGATATTTACAAGTAATAATATCGACAAAAATTGATTTTTTTTGTAAGTTTTTATTAAAATAGTTATTTATTTATGATTTCACTGAAAACTCCTAGATGACATGCAGAGACACATCATTATCTCTTTACCTCATATAAGACAGAATCTATTTCTGCTTTAATTCTGTACTTATCATCTTTAATGTCAGAATATCGATGTGCATCATTAACCATAGTGTTTTTGTTGTCAAGTAATTGTTAATATATGAAAAATTAAAATGTTTTGAATATTCCAGTATTACTGCTGCCACCGTCTGTGTTAGAGGGAAAACAATGGTAGGGTGGCCAATGGTTGGCTAAGGGTGACCATGGCCACCCCTGGCCCCCCATCTAGCTCTGCCCCTGTAAAGCTTGACTAGGAAATGTGGAAATCAAAGGAATGAGAGAAGGAAGAAATTACATATTGATATGCAACAGGGAAGGTATACTAAGCAACTAGATCCTCACTACTATAGAGTCAAACACAGGTGAAACGGTTATTCGTTTTTCAGACATATACAAGGCTGGCATTCTTTTCAGTTGCAGTTTTATGCATTGATATGCATCCTAGTGTTTTTATTATTAGTGAAAAGATACCTATACACTTTAGAGACAACCCCCTTATCCATCCACTGTCCTACCAGTGAAGAAGAGTCCCCACATTTTTTTTCTTTCTTTTTTAAGTGAGTATATCTTAACCATTATATCAGATAGGTGTACTTGTTTTAGATTAGCTGACAACAGTGTTTAGATGGACATTATATATTTTTAGCACAGACATATCCAGGCAATAACTCGTCTCCTTAAGTGGAGTCACATTGGTCTATTGGTGTCAGGAGATTCTATTCAGACTTCTAGAAATGTCGCAAACCAGCTCCTAAAATAGTCTGATCCAAGCTGACCTCAGAAAATTGTTTATGCATTTACACCTTTATTTTTAGTTTGTTATTTTATTAATCAAAAGTCCAGCATATCTAAACACATAAATGAATCTATTACTGTTAATAAATTTGTTGTTTAAAGTCTTAGTGACCTTAACACTTTTTAGATTAGCCATATTGTTAATATGTAAGATGTTTTAACAGTTTGTAAAAAGCCAAGCAAAACAAAAGAGCACATAATTATAACTCTTATGATTTACAGTCAAAAAATTATACTGGTGGGGCTTTTAAACCATCTTGATCCAAACTTCCGATGGAATCCTGATTGCTAATTGTTTGGTGTTAGGAGTCAAACTGAGCTGAATAATGTCCACCGAACAGCTGGTTAAGAGAAATTTGGTGGTTGTGAATGGTTAAAAAAAGTAAAGTCAATGGGCAATAAAGGTGGATAGCTGGGAATTTCTATGAATACATTTTTAGTTAATTGGCCAAGAGATTGTTTTTTTCAATTTAGACTCATCCTACAAATGTTGATGTATTACAAGGATTTGTAGGAAGGAATGTTAGCTCTCACACTTGATGCAGTTTGATTGTGAGTTTAGCTAAATCTGGAGGAGGAATTCGCTGTAGTTAAGCAGAGAGAAAATAAAATGGTGAGGCTGTCAGGAAATCTCTTTGCTGTATTGTGAATGAACATGCATAACATGTCTGAGCACGGAGCTTTTTCATGCACATAATCTGCTTGCTGAAAGTATTCAGCAAAGCACAGTTCAAACACATTACAACGCAGACAAAAAAAGAGCTACTTGGTTGCTGGGATGCATTTCTACAATAAACAGAAAATAGGTTATTTTCAATTCAACAGCAGTTTTAATTCTGATATGGATAGAAACAATTAAAACAAGGTTCTCTTTTATTTTAAACAGTGATGACGCTGGTCAGTTTTAGTGAGAGGACATGAAAGTCCAAGAAACTAAAAGCAGTCCACGGTGTAGTGGAAATGAATAATTCATGATTCAAGATTTAAAGACATATCCATAACTGAAATATAACGAAGTCTATTTCTTTCAGATTCTTTCTCTCACAGGATCCTCATATATATATTTTATAGGATGTTTGTTTTCAAAGTTAAAATCAGAACCCATTCTGTAATATATGCATATGTCTTTTCAGATGATTCAGAAAGAGATTCTGAAAGTTGCGGTAGGGTTTTGTGCTCAGGGTGGTTATTTTTATGCAACAGTCTTCACACTGTTCTCTGCACAGCTCCAGCACTTCAGACTCTTTTAAATCTTTTTCTTTAGCTGTCAGGAAGGGCTTTAATTTCCCTCTCTGGAAGTATGACTAGTTCTCTTGTGGAAAGTTTTCCAAGTTAGGAAGACCTCTTCTTAACCTCAATTATACATGTAAATGACTTTTTTTCTGATTGCAGTTCAACCTCAGGAAATGAACTGTAATATTATAGGTGATATGAGGAATTATCATCAGTAATTTTGAGCATGCTTTGCTACTTTTAATGTGAGCCCCTAGTAGTAATGTTTATACCAGTTGTTACATTTATAAATATCTTGAATTAGCTCATTTTTATAGTAATCCTAATAAGGGGTATTATAAACAACTTTTATCTTATTGGGGTTTTATTAAAACATGACAGGTGTTATATTTCTTAAAATGTTAAGTTGTACTTTTTTATATTTTGTGGAGAAGTTGACTCTTAATGATAAAATGCACCAAGCTGGCATCAAGTAATGCATAAAACTTTTATTTTAGTTTCGTTTATTGATCATCAAACAACTTATATGTACAGCTGCCATTGTAAATAGGTATTAAATGCTTTAAAGTAATTGTTCTAACATCTCTAATGCATGAAGAAAAGCATCTAGGGTATGTTCCTCGTTTGTTGGTTTCATGCAGCCTGGTTCATACAGCGGGTGAACATTTTTGACCGATATAGAAAATAACTACATTTCAGTCTACATCCTATAGTAACATGTTTTAGTGTGCTTAGGTATGGGGCATTCATTGTTGGAACAATCAGATTTTTGATATTTAGATACTTTCTTCATTACACCATGGGCCTTATCTTCAAAAGGTTAGCACATCGTAAACAAAGCAGATCTTGGAGTGTGCAATCAGTAATAATAATGAACAAACTGCCTAAATTCATGAGTGGAACTATGCAAATGGGTGTCCTCCTGAAACTCTGCATCTGTTACTCATGGCAAGAGGGTTTTATTACAACCTCAATTTTCAACAGGTTCTGCTCTAAGATTATTTAACTTGTTGTTTTTGCAGCATATCGCGTCAGGCTGTTGTTGAGTGGAGTTGGTAGAGATTAATTCAGCTGTTTAGAGCATAATCTGCTCTAGATCTTACTGCAGCTTCTGCTTTTGGAAGAATGATGGAATGTTCAATGGTCAGTCAGCAGACAAAGATAACCTTCTCATACATCTTAAACCATGAGAAAGAAATATATATATATATATATATATTTTTTTTTTGTTTGTTTGTTTGTTTGTTTAAAGCACATCGAGGTAGATTACGTATGCGAAGTGCACTATAGATAACATTAAGTATTGTCATTATATGAATTATCCATACATTATCCTCCCTATTTCCCACATTGGCTTATCAGAGTCACTCTGGGGCCGTTGCCTACCTCAGGCAGTCTATTGGCTAGAGGCGAGGTGCACCTTGGACAGATCGCCAGTCTGTTGCATGGCAAATTATATTTAAGTTATAATTTTTATTATTACCTCCAACTTCATGGCTTCTTTTACAATATCTCTCAAACTGCCAGTATTAAACCAATCCACTTCTTTTATTGGGGTGAAACCTGTTAGCATATTTTAATATTTGTGCCGTAATGTTTCCAGATCAACCGCAACACACCCTTATTGCACATTAAATTTAGCACCCTCTATTTGGTATCTTTAAAGATAGGGCACAATGTATTAATTTAAAACCGGCTCTATGCTGACTGACAGTGTTGTATAACGTTAGCCTAACAAGCAAGCAGACATAAATCATACAGTCTTTGTTGAAATATAAAAACCCATAGGGGAGATCATAAAAAATTGCTGACCTCAAAATTTCCTGGGGTCCTTCTGATGATGAAGCAGGACCACTTTTTGTTTTTATCACTTTATTGTGTATGTGTGTTTCTCTGCTGAACAACTCCATCTTTTATGCACACACACTTGGCTGTTATCAAAGACACTAGTGACCTACTTTCCGAGGAGTTTTCTGTTTCATACACACTCGATTCAGAGGCTTGTTAGTCAGGCTGTGTGGTGTGTTTTCACTTTTTATGTCTGACCCAACAGGACCTCCTGTGTTGCAAATAGGGACAAAGTTTCTGGCTTTTTTTTTCCTGTCAGTTTTTTATGAATAACATCCCTTTGAAGTTTGGTCATTGTCACTAAAACACGGGTAAAAGACTAAATTAAGATTGGCCCTGCTTTTTCACTTTCTTTGATATTTTAGACTTTTTATCCTTCTTGCACCTGTTTTTCTCCTATTCTCTCTTAAATTGTACCTTTCCAAATTTCTCCTCTTCTCTGTCTAACTGTCTTTATTTTTAATTAGCACTAATGTGGCCTCTTTCATTTTCATGATTATTTTGAATTGATTTTCACTCTGCTGTCAGAATTTCATTTCACTGTATTAAAATATCCCTGCATCCTTCTGTAACAGCGTTTGGCCAATTCAAAGGCCCATACATCACGCTTCATCAGTGCCAACCTTCCCTGCAACAAGTTCAAGAACCGGCTGGTAAACATTATGCCCTATGAGACCACCCGTGTCTGCCTGCAGCCAATCAGAGGTCTGGAAGGCTCTGACTACATCAATGCTAGCTTCATTGATGGCTACAGGTAAGACAGTTGAAGCAAAGCTACAATGTCAGATTAAGGCAAGGTAAATGTAAGCAGTTTATACATGGTTTGATCTCAAACAGGCAACAGAGGGCATACATCGCCACGCAGGGCCCACTAGCAGAGACTACGGAAGACTTCTGGAGAATGCTCTGGGAGAACAACTCCACTATAGTAGTAATGTTGACCAAACTTAGAGAGATGGGCCGGGTAAGACTTTAGAATACATTAAACAACTTTGTGGAAAGATTTGTGAATCACCTGATTATAATCCTTTTGCATCTACAGGAAAAGTGTCACCAATACTGGCCAGCTGAGCGCTCTGCAAGGTATCAGTACTTTGTGGTAGATCCTATGGCTGAGTACAACATGCCTCAGTACATCCTCCGGGAGTTCAAGGTCACTGATGCCAGGGTAAGAAATGCACATCCAAAAGATGTTTTTGAAAAGATGTTGTGATTGAAATGGTCACACTATATAAAAGAAGAAAGTAGACATCATAGCCAGGCTTTGGAAAAGATTTTGTTTCTGTGTTTTTATAGATTTCTGAATTCAACCTAACTATAAAATCATTTGAAAAATTGCTAGATGTCTTTGATGTTTTATTAACACCTAACCAATTGATTTTATATATCCTAGGCTTGTCTAAAAGGATGTCAATGTCACTAAAAACTTATGTTCTCTGTCTTGATGTTATAAGCTGTTATAGGATGTGTATTACATGCATGCAGTTGCTTTAGTAGAAAATCTTAATAGATTGTCTTGAAGACCAGCCAGTGTTTCTCTATCTAAGGGCTTTCTTGCAGCAGGTTGAATTATCATGCTGCACAACTGTAGCCAGGAGACAGTTTAAGCTTATCACCGAAACAATGGAAACAAAGCAAAGAGATGGAGAAGGTGATAGTGGCGTAAACAGAGTTGAGTATGTAAGGGTGTGTTTGTAATGATAGCCGCATTTTACTTTGCACACACACATGTTCAGATGTTTATAGTTGCATCTAATCGCGCATTCCTTAGATCAGATGTATGATTGGGTTTTTGCACGCAAATGTGCCTCTGCCCGTTGTCACATGCCTCTGCACAGCAATGGCATAGACTTCATGCTATAATGACATAGACTCCTCGCCTCAGCACTTGCATCTAGAGAGCCAGTCACGTATTTAATCACAGAATTTGACACACCATGCGGGCCCTCAGGTTGTGTGTTAAATTTCTCTTTTTTTTATGTTTTTTTTCTGCCTCTGTATTCTCTTCAGCATGGTTATTGTTTACTTGTCTTTGCACCTCTTTCATTTTTAATCCTCCTGCTTAGGCTAAATGTTTTGGGTTTTTTTAAGATTAAAGAAACAACAGCACCAAAGGACAGAAAGCATGTGATGCATCATAAAACAGGAAAGGAAGCAAAGGGAGTCAGAACGTGGAGCTTAACTCATTATGATCACCATATTTTGAAAGTGCAGCAAGGAAAGGGATTGCGTGATGGTGGCATTGGTGCAGAAATAAACAAGAGAACAAGAATGCATTTTCAACTCACCCATTATGGATATGCTTTGACATACAGTAGCTTCACATGGTACAGTCACCATCTGTAGTACAGGACAACTACTGGCTCCAGCAAGATGGAAATAAGACCAAATACTTGACAGTATTGTTACATTTTTCATTTTTATGTCATCAAGGGTTTTTGTTTTCTTTCTTGAATGTTTCTTTTTTTTGGTGAGGACTTCAAATGGTAACTGTTGTATCTAAAATGTTTTGCAATCAAAGTGTTATCAGTTTCCCATTAAAACTACCAAGATTTTTTAATGGCATAGTCAAGAAAAAGGCTCACAAAAGGTCAATTCAGAAGCCTTATTTTCTTTCCATGGGTAATATCTTCAAAATATTTACCTTTCAAATCATTTGATTCATTTACATGGATGACTGTGATTTTAAACAAAACCTACTGTGTTTAAGCACTATGTTGCCAAACGTTATAACATGTTTTAATGATTGTGTTTCTGAGCAACATTCTTTGACTGAATAGGATTTATTTTCTTATTTCGCTCTTTGAGCAAACACTAGAATACTCTTCTAAATTGTCGCTTGCCAAAACAAGTATAAAACATCCTCAAGGTCAGTATGAAGCAACACACGGTTTATATGAAACTCTCAAAGCAGGGCTTCTTTTATTACCTTTAAAGAAGCAGAGGAAAAACAAAAAAAAAAAATAACAGCAAAGTCCAAATTGTGAAGGGGAAATATTTCCCAGAAATATCTGATGTAAAAGTGATGAAAAGTTTCTTTTGATATCTCTTAACTGTTGCACTGTTGGGAAATTTTTCATCTGTGTTTAACTCAGGTGCTTAGGGATGGGGTGGGCTGCACACAAAGACACTGTAAATTTCCACCCAACCCAATTTTAATGATATACCCATAAACTCTTTTCGACCTTAAGATGGCATTTCAGTTAATTCTTCAGTATTGCATTCATAGATTTTATTATAAAGTCTAGAGTGTAGCTTAATTTATATATAGTTTTTAATTTTTTATTTTGATTAAATCTTTTTCTGTTTTATTTTGATTCTTATGCAATTTTGGATAATCGACTATTGAAATTTGGCAAGTTACGTCCTAAACCAGGAGTAACCAATTAAAAATCAGCCGGGTCCGAATAAAGAAAATCATCAACCAGTGAAGGTCTGAAGACATTTTCAATTATAATCTGTTACTTTAAACAGAATTTAAAACAAAAAAAAAAAAAATGAGATTTTTATGCATCCATGTTATACATTGAATTTTTAAATAAAAAAATCACAAAAAAAAAAAAAACATTTTTCCATTTTAAAATCTAAAGTGTTTTTGAAGTAGAGAACAACAATGATTCAGTTTGGTATATAGACAATTTTCTGATTCACATATTTTATATAACACCCAAACTGACCGCTTGTTTTTTTTGTTTTTCTTTTTCTTCTTTCTTTTTATGGCTTAATGAGAGAAGTGGGCTTTATGATGCCCTGCAAGGCTTTAAACCTGGGTTTGAATGGTGACAAAGCCATTCTGAGGCACATATCAAGGTGCTCATTTTGAGCCTGGATCGATATTTATCTTTCATTATGGTCATGGTCAGGAATCCTGCTTCACAGCAGTATGTTTAGCCAAATATACTCAAAATATGCAGGGTAAACTTTGAGCACACCATTTCACTTTTCTTTCACCAGTTCACCGCAGTTCCTCCAGCAGTCCACACTTTCTCTGCTCTCTTTTTCTCTTGGTCGTCCCCTTCTTTCCCATCGCCCGGCTTGCCTGCAGTGTCTAAAAGTGTCTAGCAGCAGCAGCCCTAACTGACAGCTCATTGGCAAATTTTTATCATGTGTAGCTTGGTCCAGACGCTCCATATTAACAGGAGAAGCGGCGGACAGCATGTTTTAAATCAGGTTGGATCCGGAATAGCCAGCAGGTGGGTCCGGATCCGGACCGTGATCCGCTAATCCGTGACCTCTGTCCTAGACCAATCCACCAACATAACTATGAGTTCCCTCTTATGAGTATGTTATTATGAGAAGCAGACCAGCTATACAATTAATTGCATTTACAATATATCTAAATAATTTCCAGTAATCACAATATTTGTTTCTTTTGGTCAGTACAGAGGAAAATCCAAATAAAATCATTATCTTGGTGGAAAAAACAAATCATTTGGGGCAAAATTACACAGTCCCAGGAGGCAGATGGTTATACATCCTTTAAGTAGGATACAAATTGAACAAAGAGTTATGTATATTCATATTACTGGCTTATTGCAGTGGGCAGTTAACTTCACTCTTTTGGGTATGACTTTAGTACCTAATTTATTTCATACTTTTTTATCTGTCTTAAACTGTTGTCCTACAACAGTTGTGTTATACTTGGTTATCAATTTTCATGTTGCACTGAATTAAAAATATTTCAGAAAAACTGACTTTATTTT
>NW_015150533.1:302717-314385 GCF_000732505.1 Cyprinodon variegatus
CAACAATGATTCAGTTTGGTATATAGACAATTTTCTGATTCACATATTTTATAAAACACCCAAACTGACAACAGTTGTGTTATACTTGGTTATCAATTTTCATGTTGCACTGAATTAAAAATATTTCAGAAAAACTGACTTTATTTTCTTTTCTTCCATCAAAAAGCAGGATACCACACATACCTACTTTACAAGTTTGTTTTTCTCTCCCCCAAACGGGGCCATTCCAGTATAAGTATTTGTGGTTGAGTGTATGTGACAATGGCGCACTGCCTTGAAGTCTTTTGTGCAAAGAGGTGAGAAACTACCAGAAAAAGTGAACACCTGGTTGTCTTAATTAGTGGTGGCATCAAGCAGAGAGCCTGTCTATATAAAACTGCTTGTCTCTGCTGACTTTCTGCACTAATTTGTTCTATCTATGACAATTTGAAAAGAACTTTCCTTACCAAGGACAAAAGTATTGACTGTGTGCTCTGTCAGACTGTATAATAGCTCTCTCAAAATAAAAACTGAAATCACTCCCTATGTCCCCATGCAATCCTGCTTCAATTTCAAGATGTCTTCAGATGTTTTTGTTTGCATACAATGCTCCATCTGCACCTTAAATTCTATCAAACTTAATCAAAGATGAAATAGTTTAGATTTTTTTTGGGAGGGTAGCTTTTTTTGTTCATTTTCCAATCCCTTCTCTGGAGCTGTTCTTGCTTCTCTCCTTCTCAGTTCTGCCAACCTATCAGGCTGCTTTATTGATTCCATCACAGGATTATCTTATTCAACATGGAGAAGTCTCGAGGAAGGTGCTTGTCGTAGCAGATACATTATTGATTAGTTTACCTGGGCCTACTTTTGACGCACATATACACACAGAAACACAGCAGGAAAAAAAAATGCATCTTCACATATATATATATATATATATATATATATATATATATATATATATATATATATATATATATATATATATATATATGATGTGCCTTTTCTAATATTACCATACATATACCTTCTTCCTTATCTCAATTTTCTGTTATTTGCAGGATGGCCAGTCCAGGACAGTACGGCAGTTCCAGTTTACTGATTGGCCAGAGCAAGGTGTGCCCAAATCCGGAGAGGGATTCATTGATTTTATCGGACAGGTTCATAAAACCAAGGAGCAGTTTGGACAGGATGGACCCATCTCTGTACATTGCAGGTAATGTTACTTATTGTGTTTATTGCAAACAGTTGAAAGAAGGTCATTTGCACGCTTGACAATTTTGAACCTTTGAAAACATCCATTAAAGTAACTATTCAATAAAAAAAGATAATTTTAAAAAGAAATTATATCTTTTATTTAGTTTCCCTTTTGGAGGGCTACCAGGAACAGTCCTTATCGTATGCAGTAAATGGCAAATATTTCATGCAAAAAGTAAAAAACTGATTTATTTACAGTACAGTTTATGCAAAATGACTTTTTTTATGGTATCCTAGCATACTGAAAGCACAGCTTCAACATTTATTTGCAGTGTCATATCTAAAAAAAAAAAAGCTGATGTTAATATACCTGGAGCATAAAGGGAATAATTAATCCTTAATTCTTTTTAAATGTAAACTAATGTTTTACCTTTTTCATCTTAAAAATGCCTAAATAAGACTAATAATTTATTTTCAGTATACTCTTATGCAATGCTTATATTATATTATTTTTAAAACCCTGATATATCTGACAAACAAATACCAACATTTATACAGAAGCATTAGAAATCACTTCCATATTTAGTGAAAAACCCTCAAGTTAAATCTCTTAGCTCCCTTGAAGATTTTACTTTTAAAAGTTTTATCCAGGTTCTTCTTTTCCTAGAAAAAAGGTAAACCAAGGTGACTGAATTTTTTAAAAACTGTCAAACCTTAAGGAGTTTTATAATGTGTTTTGTTTTGTTGGAGAGCTCCTCCTGCAGTGCACCTCTACCTTCAGGATCAGATATGATTCCTCCTCTCCTTTTTAACTCTGTGGAACACAACCTCTGCACCTTAACACGCCCTTCTCCTCTATAATTGATAAAGCTCAGATAAGGCTTGGCATTTGAAAAAGATGAGATGAATGAAAGGATAGAGCCATCTTTTTAGGTTTTATGACCATTTCATGTAGCTTTTTTTTTTATTTTATGACCTGGAGTCTAGCTTCCAAGGTAACTTACATCATTACTTGCATGCTGGATGGGAAGCAAAAACTCAGACTATCCATATTTGTTCTGATCTCAAAGAAGTTTCCTTTAAAAAGTTCTTACTTTCCAAAGCGTCAAAATGGATTTTGTATATACATCTGATTTTATATATCGAATTTCCAGAAAACAATAAAAATAATTTCCATTGTGATCTTTTGCACAATTTTTATTTGAACATTTAGTTTTGAAATAAAGCTTTGGTGACTGCATGATGGGTTGACAATATATCTAATTTAATAGACATAATCACCTTTTTGACTGGGGTGTCACACCCGTTCTTACACTGCCTTCTCATAAGCACCATTACATCAAGAAGCATGACACCAGCTTCCATGTGGTTAAATAAGATGATGTCACCTGGTGGAAAAGTGTATTCTTAGGCCTGTAATATATGTACTGTAAGGAAAGCTCCTACAAGATTCTACACATCATCTATGTGGGGTGTAGTTATTACAGGACTGGGATAATGGCTGGCGGAAAAGGTCTCTGCATATTAAATGTTTCTGTTTATTTAAAGGTTTGAGGATACTGAACATTTGAAATAAACTTCCTGTTGTCTGCAGGTATTACTCTTAGCTGATCCAATCAGATTTTAACCTTAGAATACATTTTTAATATACTGAAAATGAATGTCACAGTTGGGGACCCATCTCCATATTTTATTTGTCCAGGGCCCAGAGGGAGGCGGCTAGCTTGACACTTTCTACTGCAGTTCTAATTGGTAGCGGTATTAGAGGTGACGTTAGAAAACTATGTTTTTAAAAAATAATCACCTGCTTTCACCCTCTGAGTCAGTACTTTGTTGAGTCATGTTTTGCTGGTGGTACAGCTTCTAGTGTTATAAGATGTAATATGAATCACAGCTTTGCGCATGCAGAGACGCACATTTTTCCAATTCCCCTTACTTTTTCTAGTTCATTGAGATTAGAGAGAGAGTATGGACGTCAAATTTCAAGTTTTTCTACAATTTCTTGGTTGGGGTTAGTTCTGGAATTTGCCTGAGCCATTTTAACAGATGCATATCATTTAGTTTCAACTGTTCCATTGTATCTCTGGTCATTGGTGCTTGAGGCTGAACACTACCGTAGTCCTAAGTCTTTTAAAAACCTCTACAAGGTTTCCTCTCTGGATTGCCATGAATTGAATGCCTTTAATCTACCCAGAAACTGGAACCAACTTTAAAGTCTTTGCTGAACAAAATGATCCCTACGGCAACATGCTGCGGCCATCATGCCTCACGATGGAATTGGTTTGTTCGGGGAGATGTGCAGAGGTGATTTTTGTTCACACACTGTCATTTGCTGGGAGGGAGAAAAGTAAAAATTTTGCCTCATCTTATACAGTTTTGCTGTGTTATGCCTGGTGGCAAACTGTGAATGGGTTTTCTTTCAACAATGCTGTCTCTGATTAATGCTCTCCTCGCCCAGTCCGTCACTTTATGTGAATGGCTATGGCTTGGTGGAGTTGCAGCTGAATTTTTAAGGCACTTGATTTTTTTTTTTTTTTATTTATTTTTTTTTTTAGAGCCTTTATAGAAGGAGGATATTTTTGTATATTTTAGTGTCGTTTTTTGTTTTGTTTATTTTCGTAAAAAAATTAATTGAATTGGATACTGTGATCTGAATTACACCTTAAGGTCAATTGTTCTAATAGACAAAAATAACCTAAAATTCACTGTATGTTCACTTAGAATATGCTCAGCCAAATAACCTCATGCTTGAAGTTAAAGGTTTAGTAACCTTTCATATTCAAGAGTATTTGCAAGATGTAGGCTTAAGAAGAAAAATCTGAAGCTGGATCATATGATATTTTTATAGAGGTTGAAGATTGAATATTAAATAAGATGAATTTAGTTAATCATCCAAAGGATATGTTTTGGGGGGTTTTGATAGAGGAGGATTTTTTTTTGCTTTAGAAATACATTTCTTTAGAGTATATCTTTTTATTTTTTTTAGTTGAGTAACCACCATGCTCCCTTTTCTCTTTCCCTCCTTTTTCAAGCTTGCTTATCTCCAAGAGAAGAGCTTATGTTTTCCTTTTCTCTTACTCTTGCGTTTTCTATCACCAGACTTCCCAGTCTGTCATCTCCCTATTCCCTAATCCTCTCACTCTCTCCTCGTTCCCATCCATCCGTTCTCCTGGATCGCTTTTTAGCTCCGCCTCCTCCTCTCCTCTCCCATCCCTCTATCTAATAGGACCACATGCTTTTTGTCATTAATTGCATGATTACGCCCTGTGAATGAGAGGACATCAAATCCTCTCAGTCTGCAGTGGCTTGCTTCTCCTAAAGATTTGGATCTGGAGAGGAGGAGGTTGAAAGAGAAGTCCTGGAAAGCAGCTTTGGGTGGGCTGAGATTTTGTGCCTCATGGTGGGGTGATTGCTCTGTGTGATTAGAGTGCTATCATTTGAAATTGGGTAAAAATCATACAAGCAACTTTTGTCTACCAAACACACACAAACTTGTCAGCGAAAGAGTCTCTCTCTACAAAGTGGCATCAAAGGCAAGAAGCTGAAATAAATCTGTTGTCATATCAATTATTGTTCCATTGGTGATGTGGAAGTCATTTCACAGCAAAGCAGCTTACTGAGCCAACTCTCAAGTATTTCAGCATCTGAGTTAAGACTCGAGCTTTATTTCTGGAGACCAGCAGCAGGCTGAGTTTTTTTTTTTTTTTTTTTTTCTCCCAACACATGGAAGGAGGAACTTAATGAGACTAAATGTTCTGTATGTGTATGGGTAGGAATTGCAATCTGTGCATGTGTCCTTGAGGACTAGAATGGAGGCACATGTGTTAGTGGATCGCAGGGTTCTTGCATGCAAATTGTCTCCTTGCTGTTGTTCTGGTTACCTTGAAGCCTTTTTTCTGCTCTGGAACTTTGCTGCTGTTTAGGAAGATGGAACTAATAACATGCAAAGTTTTTTTTTTTTTTTTTTTTTTTTACCATGCAGTCTTTTTTAGATATACAATACTTATATGGAAAGGTTATATTGGAAATCCCTTTATAGGTCTTGTTTTTATACCTAAATGATGAGGACTCAAGGGAAACACAAGTCATATTAGAACACCATCAAACAGTTGATTTATTTCATTAATTATTTAAACAGTAAAAATATTATTATTTCACAAATTTATAAAAAAAAAAAAAAAAAGACATATTTCAGTTTTTGTAACTAGGGCTTGATTATGTAATGAAACACCACAAATCTGTTTCTCCTAAATTAAAAAGCATAAGGCCAATAAAAAAATTCTGTTTTTAAATCTCATGCTGTTATATCCAACAGAGCCTTATACCAGAGAGCAATTGGTACCCATCACAAGTGTTAGAGTCGGATCAATAGAAAAAACGTTAAAGGGTCCCTTCCAAGGATATAAATACAAAGTCTGCTGGAGGGAAAAACTGAAGTAAAAAAAGTGCATAGACAGCAGTAATAGACATAGCCTTAAAGGAATTGTGTAGCAAAGCCCAATCAAGTGTTTGAAGGAGATTCATAAGGTGTGAACCATGGCTAAGTGCTTCAAGAGCCACTACACTAAGATGCATCCAATACCTGTGTGATAACTGTTGCAGGCTTTGTGTTCATCCACTCCTAAACCACTGACAATGTCATGAGTGTCTTACCTATTGATAATGTCAGATATACAGAAAAAGAGTCAGTTTGCATTTCCATTGAGTTACAAGTTACCAGAGTCTGGAGAAAAAGTCAGACAGCCAACTACTAGTAAGATTTGGAGCACGAGGTTACCTTCATTAATGAAATTCATGGAAATTCTGATTAAGAGAAAGAAATGTTGCTTAAGTGATAAGTCCATATTATGTTACTACATGGATATTTCTTTCATCTGTTTTATTTCATAGTCTTGATTTTTGTGAGAAACATTATTTTGGTTTTCAGCAGTTAAAAACCATAATTAAAAAAAACAACAAAAAATGGCACTGATAAACACTTGGAAAGACCTTAATCTGTTTAAGAGAAGGATTTCCCGTCTTAAACTGAATGGCTGAAAGGATATTATGTTTTTATTCCATGAAATGCACCCATAGTTGGTTTGGTACCAATTGTGATGTCCATTAGCAATATAATTCATCTTGTTTTTTTCTCTTTTTTGTTCCTTACATCTAGTGCCGGAGTGGGAAGAACTGGAGTCTTCATAACCCTCAGTATAGTCCTGGAGAGAATGCGTTATGAGGGTGTGGTTGATATCTTTCAAACAGTGAAGATGCTCCGGACACAGAGGCCAGCTATGGTCCAAACAGAGGTCAGAAATGTTCCAAGGTGGACAAATTATGGAACAGATTTTTGTTGGTGTGAATCGGAATTAAAGTGAATTGTTAGCAATATATTAAACCTCTGGTGTTATGTTTTCTGATAATTTTTTTTCCCCTTTTTTTCAGGATGAATACCAATTTTGCTATCACGCAGCTCTTGAGTACTTAGGAAGCTTTGATCACTATGCAACGTAAAAAGCCATCTCCTCCTCTCAGAATCCTGTTGCCCCCTCCTCGCCCAACTCAATGGTTTCCTGAGCCATAGAAACTTTTCAAATTTGAAACGATGACAGCGGTCGATAATTTTACAACTGCTTGTTCAAAAAACAGGATCCTGTAGATTTTTTTTAAGCAAACAGCCAACATGACCAGAACAGGAGAAATTTCAATTGAGTCTCTAGTCACAGAAGAAAAATTCCCCATAATTTCAACTTAAGACCATTCTAAGCAACGAGAAACCATACGCCGTGGCTCAAGCTGTGGGATGGGTATCGATCCAAGTGACAGACTCCTTACTTTACCTCAAGTGTTTTAGTGTGGAGGAAGTTGTATACATTCGTGGACATTGCTCTTCTAAAATAAAAATGTCTTTGTGACACAGCGGCGACAACCAACCGATTATGAAGGAAAGTGAAGCGCAAATCAAAGAGAAGCAGATGGATGTAGCCACGACTGGGACACATGCCTGTTTTGCATGTGAAAAAAAGGAGGGCAGAGGGTTCAAGTATTTTCAACAACTATTTCATGACGGGTTTAACCTAAGAAATTGACAAATTGTGTCAACACCAATGAAGAGAAGTGGCTTTTCTCAATCAAAAACATGAAATAGAGCAAGAACACCCACATTTGGCAGTAAAAAAAAAGGAAACCTTGAGTTTTTGCACAGTTCTACTTAAATTATGTTTTGTGAAACGTTTTCTTCAATTCCAGAAAATATCACCAAACTGCCTGTTAAGTGCCAGGAGCTTTAAGAAGGGACATTCCCAGTCGTTGTCAAAGAGAAAACATCAGCACATATATAAATGCAGTTACTTTTTAGAAATGCAGAAAATCTTTAATTTAAGCCCTGTAATTCAGTAAAAGAAATCTGGATTGTTTCAAAGGGAGATGTACCCCAGTAAATTCAACATTTCACTGACCAAATCGTTCAAGGGAAAAACCCATCAATTGCAAGAATCTTCAGCTTTGTCTGTCATGGGGATGATGTAAACCTCAACTTCGACCCATGTTTTTATTTTTAACACATGGCTCTCTTTAAATCATGGCACCAAATGGCTGATGCAGAAAACATCCACCCTGAGTCCGGTGAGGAGAAAAGGCTTTTGGAACAAGGTGGATCAACCAAACAAAGAAACGTTGCCACATCTGGGGCTTTCTTTGTGTACAGTGACCAACGCTTATCATCATTGTTTGGGACTACTTTGTCTTTGAAGGACAAAAATCTATTTTTCTTTCCTTGTTTTCAGTTCTCTTTTCTGTTAAAAACAAAACATGCTGCTTATCTTGTGTATGCTGTATGTGTGACTCTTTGAAAAAGAGATTAAACAAAAAAAATGCCAGCTCTGCTAACTCCTTGCGCCTGGGTGGGCATGAAAGAAAGCACATCCACATGACTTCACTGTTCACCACTGCTTTTTTTTTCTTTCATCTGATTTTTTTCCTAGCCTCCTCTATAATTGCTCTTATCATTGTACAAGAAACTCAAGAGCAGCAAGATCGCTTGCAACGACAAAGTTGTACATTAACGTGATTGACAAATTGGCCCTAATTTTTACTATATGTGTGTTTGGTAACTGGTTGACAGAAAAAAAAAAACAAGACGCTTTGGTGTTTACCCCCTATTTTACGGACAATGACCCAGTGGGTGACACGGCCAGAGCAAGTAGCCACGACAGATCCCGATGCAAAATTTTCTCTGGTACTTGCACATCCCAAAAGCAAAAACAGAGAATAAACTCGAAACAAACTCCCCAATTCAACTGCAAAAACCTCCAAGTTTTTACGTCAAAGATGGCGCTTTGGTACATGTGAGCGAATGGATTCTCTGAGGGCTCTCTGGTGGATGTGCACAAAAAAAAGCAACAGAGCTTTGGACAGAACTGTGTGTGATCTTTTCTGAGTTCCAAAAAAGCCTTATTGTTATTGTAACACTATGAAAACATTACTGTTGTATTATGATGATTCATTTAACATGACATAGTTAGCTTTTATTTTCTGTTTTTGATTTAGTTGTTTTTTTTAACAGATGTTTGTCACTTTTTTTAATTAGCAGAAAAAAAAGAGAAATGCTTATATGTTCATATTATGTTAAAAGACATTCTATTTTTTCACCGTAGAAATGCTAATTATAACATGACCGTGTAGGGGCGCATACATATCTATATAGAGATATATGATTGTATATATCTCTATATAGAAATATATATGCCAACTTACACATGCATATATATTTAAAAGCAGAATCAGAAAATATATCCAAACAATTAGTATGAAATACATTTTTCTTGTCATCCAATTTGTTTTATACCTGTCAAATCTTGTCTGAAAATTTTTGTTTTGCTATTATTATTCTGTAATTCTGGAGTGTCTCTTTAAGAAAACTGAGGGACTGTCATCTTTTTGTTGGATCTTTCATTTTTCTCATGTCCTTTGGAATTAACTTGTACCAATGATGAAACTCTATTTTAACGCATTTTCTTCACTGTCATTAAGTTGTTTGTTTTTTTTTTTGTTTTTTTATGGTCTACAAATGTCAAAGTTTTATCGCTCTGCATTTTAAGTGTCTATATCATGCTGTACCTTGTATGATTATGTACAGACTGTAACCCTCACAATCTGAAGAAAAATCCTCTTAAAGTTCTCTTTTTTTACTTATATTTTCAGACATATTGTTGCCATTGATTTTATTAGACATCCACTATGATCTAGAGTATATGTGTAAATAAACAAATATATATAGAATATACGTATCATTTGACCCTAAAGATCTCATACATGTAGTGGGGGACACCAATGCACAGATCAAAGTTCTGCTCATTTCCAGTTTCCTGGTGTTTGTGAAGCCTCTTTTTTCCAACCTTCCACCCTCTAGCTCTGCTCCCAGGTCTTTGATTACCTTCCTTTTTTTTCTGCCTTATTTCCCATGCTAGTAGTCAAACTGGGAAATATGCCAACCTATGTTCCCGCATTCCGAATGAGGGGCAAACAAATTAGTGTCAGTGATCTACAGGTCGGATTAAACAGATACATTGGTTTTCTCTATCAATTAACTACAAAAATCATTCCTATAATGGACAAAATAACTAAAGAGGCTTTTTAAACTGACTTTTGCCCGTTTTTTTTGTTTTTTGGGCCTTGCTGTGTACAATTAGCAGAAAGCAACTATGAAAAAGGCCATACATGTTTCAATTGCCACATTTAAACTTATTGTTCTCCCTATTGCCTTGTATAAAATCACATTGTTTTAGTTTTTTTTGTTTTCTTTTAAACCATGTTTCATGATGGGATGCATAAAGAAATGAGGAATTAGAGGAAACAGCATTGGAATGCAACCAAGGATGGACTGAGACTACCAAAAACATGCTGTAAATTCCCATAGAAAAGCTTCACAATAGACTTGAATCTGTTGGACTTCACAGAGACAGCTAATAAAGGCCCGCGTCAAAATTTGAAACTGATGAAGCGTCTCAAAGCTTGTACAATGTGTCGTTCTTATGGTTTCAAGTAAAGATGCTAACTTTTGAAAAACAGCCACTAAATTTTTCTGAAATATTGTCGCTAAGTGTTGTGGAAAGGTTAGGGAGTAACAGTGACCATAAAAAAAAAATAAAAAAAAAAAGTCATATTGAGAAGGACAACACTTAAAGTAAACGGTACATATCGACAAAGAATCCATAACACAGCAAACCATTTTCCTTTATATGATGGCCAAGTGCTACCACTTTCAAACTGTTACTTCTAACTGAAACAATGATTGGTTTAAAGCCACTGTGTATGTAGATATGTTGACTTTGTATTAAAGAAATGTTGTCTGAAAACCGCTCTGTAAGTTTTTATCGTTCTGTAAAGGTTTCTTCCAACCATTTATCTCTGTAATGTATGCAACAGCAACATGCATCGACAGCATGTACAGTGGTAATCAAATACATACAAACACCAACTTAAAATACACGCATTCTTTATGTTTTACGTTAAAATTGGACTAAATTTCAGTTGACTTATGTCAGTTAAAATTTCAAAATATAATATTTTTTTGTTTAATTGCCACAAAAATGACATCTACTTTTTTAGACCTCGATTTTATATATATGTATATATATATACATATATATATAAATACATTTCAACATTTTCCTTCTCAGAACTTGTCTAGCCAACTTATGGTTGCTTAATACATTTCTTTGGGACTGACACCAATGTGAGAGTAAGTCCAAGATATTTACTTGTAGAACATGGTGTCTTCATTTAACTGGGATTCTGTAATCCCAGTTATATATAATCTATTAGGAGTGTACAAAGTCAATAAATACCTTACATGCCTTAAAAACCGCAATTAAAAACAAATACAATTTTTGTGCCATTCAGCAAAAACAAAAAACTTTACCTATTCTAACTGATCTCAAATATCTTTATTCCTATTTAATGTCAGACATAAAGATTTGATTTTATTATGTGTCGTTTTTAATCAAAACCTAGTGTAACAATAAAGAATTAGAGTGCAGTGTAAAAAGAAATGAAAATGTTTGCTAAACACTAGGCAACTGTTGCATAGTTGCTTTTTAGCCACATACAGTATGATGGTACCTGTTGTTCATGCTTTGTTGCCTATATGTGCCTTTTTAGGAAGAAGTATTTTCAGTACCATCTGCTATTTGATAAGGACATTGACGCACAAGAGAGTCACATCCCCTGCTGTGTCATCAAACCTTTATTTAGCAAAATCCTTCTCGGTGTGGACAGATTGTTGTAATTTAACAGCATCAGTTTTTTTAAGCCTCTTTCTTGGATATTATAGTATTATTTTATATTAACAGTAATCTATAGATTTCTAGGCTGATATGTCAATGTCTGACAACAATGTAGATATGTGCTACATTTTTCTCTAGATTTGTTCACTGGATTATTTGTGAAGAGAGAAATATTACCTCAGTAGATAATATTACCATAATCGCTTAAGGATAATGGCTTTTGA
>NW_015150533.1:314557-341304 GCF_000732505.1 Cyprinodon variegatus
GCAAGGCACACCCTGGGGGGTTTGTTAAGCCTGCTGCAGAGATTACCCCAGCAAGAGAATTGGAGCCTTGAAAACATGGGAATTCTTCTCCAAATTAAAATCATTACAGCCACATGCTTTATCTGTTTTATTACCACTGCATGTCTTCAGCATTACGGTTACAAACCTTTCGTACAAAAGGCTGCAACACATCACTCAAAGGAACCTTCTTGACAGTAACTATTATTTAGCAGTTTTATTGCAACTTAATACACCAACCTCAGCATTAAAACCAGCTAATCAAATTATATTTATTACAATTGAATAAGATACATTAAAAATCATGAAAGGATCAAACACAACCCAACATTATTTTTTTTTTTTTACTTTGGAAGCAATGGCTGAAAGAAAACCTGCTCGTTTTACGCTTTCTCTAGTAGCTAACTGTGGTATTGGGTAAATTTATGCTACCTTAAATATAAATAGGAGCCGTGGCTAAATATTTTTTTTGGAAGTCTTTTTTTTTTTTTTTTTTTGTCGCTAACCAACTTTTACTCTAACAAAGAAACTGACAATTACTTTTATGTTTACATTCTAGTTTGAAGGTGTATTAAAAGATTTAACTTAGAAATATAGAATTGGATAGAGCACAACATCAGTAATTATATTTATATTTACATATAGAATATAGCCCTTTCTTTAAACACCTTTGTTTTTTTCTTATAGGATTATATCAAAATAACTTCCCATATTTTAATTGCTTCAGCAGTTATTTTGTAGCTCAACAGATTGGAACCTGCATCCAAAAATAAATAAATATATCTGATGAAGCAGACAGATGGTGCATCCTTTTGTTGATAGATGGCTTGATTAGCTCTCTCCTATATTTATCCACCAGTCTTTTCACAAACATTCTGGGGTGTCCTTAAGCCCCCCTGAAGCTTGATAAATGCCACCCAGCCAAGCTGATATTGGTGCAGAGGTAAACTCCTCACCTGGTGGTATTTGCTCTCTCATCTCCTCTCAGGAGAAGATATTCAACCTTAAAATAAGAGTTATTGGGTTTAAATTTGAGAAGACCAATGTTTTACAATTCATGGGTTTACAATGCTCTAGATTACAATATTTATATCATTTCATTGCCACAAAGGAAAGTATTTACTTTTAATAACTTGTGTATCAATGAAATTATGACGAGACCAGTTTGCTCGGGTCACTCTAAACATTGTAAATGATAGTGACAAAATATATTGGCATGTCTGAAATAGAAATTAGAATTATTTTTTATGCTTAGTAACTATAAGCAACAGTGTTGCTAGACATAAAATATTATGTATCAGATATGCAGTTATTATATATATGAATAACAGCTCTAACTGCTTCATTGACAAGTCACAAACTCACAAATCTTATTTAAAGGCACCAGCATTGTTCTTTGAGTTCCCACCACAGTAAAAGAACTATTTGGACTTCCCAATCCTTTAAAAATTAAAACTTGAAGTAATCTAACAAAAAGCTCCCTGCCCAATAAGTAGTGGGAGAGAGCGGTTTAATCGAACAACCAAACATAGCAAACACTAAACCTGTGTGGTATACAGACTGTACTCAATGATAATCCAATCAAACATTACATTAGGGGTTATTCTTTTGCTTCCAAAACAACCATAGGTAATTAAATCATAGACTTTACTGGATCCCTGAAGTTATGCTATAGTATCTGGTACCAATAAGTTAGCAGAAGATTGGTTTAATCCTGTAGCTTGTGAGGCAAGAAACTGTGTTATACTGTAGACTTAATTACTTGGAACACCCCACAGATGCTCAGTAAAAATGACATTTGAAACATATTAAGTCAATACCTCAAACCCACTGTGGTCCTCGAACCAATAAGGACACATTTTAGCCTTATGGCAAAGTGCATCTTTCACAGTGTGACTTACAAGAGGTAGTCGCACACAGGTGGAATACATCTGAAGTAACTTGAAGGAACTCTGTAAATGCAAGGTAGTGGTTGGGTAAAGAGTAGAATATAGTTGTGTAGAGAGACTTTGATGGGGAGCAAGATGAAGAGTACAAAGGCAGAGCAGAGAAGTGTGGCTTTCAGAGTAGGCCAGGAGGTTCTTTCAGATGACTGGATAACTACAGATTATGCAATCAGGGCAACAAGTAGGGGAGTACTTGTTTTTTTCTCTTTAAGGATAATTAATAAGGCAACTTTATGGTAGAATGATGAAATTCAGAAGTGTGTTTATCCAAAGAGATTAGCTAAGAAGCAAGACATTGTGAGGACTAAAGGGAGGCTCTGGAAATTCAGAGCAATGCAGGATACTAAGGCCAAATAAAGAGCATACAATGACTTGTATGATACTGTAGGTTGAACAGTGAAGAAGTTGACAAGGATGTATGAGAAATGACAAGGATATTTAGCAGGTACTGTAAGGGTGAATCGGGATAGAGATAGTAATGTACTCACAGATTCAACAAGAGTGAAGGATAGATAAAATTTGAAGAGCTGATAAATGAGTAAGAATTTAGAACAAAGAACAGAAGATTTGACCATTATGAATAAGTAGCAGACTTGTGTCGATTAGGTTAGGGTGACAACAAGAAAGATTAAGAGTGGAAAGGCAGGTGGTCCTGATGATATACCTGTGGATGTTCTATGCAGGACAAGAATGGGAGCTATAGAATTGTGTTCACAGCAAACAGTGAAGCAGTGGAATTTTGCCTAGCTGCCTTCACCACTTGTCTGTTCAACTCACCCTGGCGGGATTCAATTTTACAGAGTAAGACACAGTCCTGTATGTGATGTGAAAACTTGAACAGCACCACGAGTGTCCCTGGGTCCACCAAATCTGTTCCAAGTTTAACAATGCCACCAACTGCTCCCTGAGCTGTGGCTGGATGACTGGCTCTTCCAGTGGTACTTCCATCTGTGCTGGACCCATTATTAAGACCACCCTTCGATGAGTTTTTGAACTAAGCCTTGTCTGCTCAGAGCTCCTTTACCCTACATCAAAACCAGACCCAGTTCCTGATTGGTTCATGTAATGCAAACTTATATAAAAATTCTGATATCTGAACTCCAGGAAATTTTGCTACAATATATTTGCACGTCCACCTTCTCATTTTGCAGTTTTGCTTCACTCTGTGCATAAACAGCTCTATCCGCTGTCTCTTTGCTCTGTGAACCCAAATCTCATCCTTCAAACTCATTCTTCATATCCCCAATCATAAATCTGTTTGTGACCATGCTTTTACATAGAGATAACATCTTAATCAGTCTTGCCATTTGTCTTGTTCACATTTGAGGTGAATGCACCTTAAGACAGTGCTGTAGGTGTGACAGAGGAGTTCAAGGTGAAAGTAAGAGAACATCCAGGTTATTTCAGAGCCCATTCATAATTGCTGTGATGTTGGGCAGGTTGACAGCAGGGAACAGGATTTGCCTTTGAATGGAGATGGTTAGCAAGAACAAGACATAACACATGTATGTGTATGTAAGGAACCCAAGTGGAGCTGTGAGGTTACATGGAATAAAGATACATGAGGTGGAGGATTTTAAATACTTAGGGTCAACAGTCGAGAGCATAAGAAAGAGGTGAAGGAACTTGTCCAAGCAGGTTGCAAAAGGTGAAGGTAAGTGTCAGAGGGGTGCCGGCGAAACTAACTCGAGAAGCTGCGGTTCCTCATGTGTGGGGTCTTTGCGCAGTGGTTGATAAACTCATGCAGTAGTCTGCTTGCAATGTATGTATGTTTATTTGACTCTCTTGTGTTCTGACATAAATGTGACGCAATGTGAAACTGCCAGGAAGGAGGCGTTGACAAAGACCAAAACAGGGATTGGCGGAGTTAAGACAGACATGTGGGTAGTTGGTGGATCGGTGCGGCTGCTGCAATAATGCGGACGCTGCACCGGTCTGTCGTGGTGAAGAGAGAGCTGAGGGATAAGGCAAAGCTCTCAATTTACCGGTCGGTCTACGTTCCTACCCTCACCTATTGTCATGAAATCTGGATCATAACCGAAAGAACAAGATCCCGGATACAAGTGGCTGAAATGAGTTTTCTCCGTAGTGTTTCTGGGCTCTCCCTTAGAGAGAGGGGGAGGAGCTTGGTCATTCTGGAGAGGCTCAGTGTGGAGCCGGTTCTCCTCCACATCGAGAGGAGTCAGTTGAGGTGGCTCGGACATCTTTTTCGGATGCCCCCTGGACGCCTTCATCTGGAGGTGTTCCAGGCACGTCCCACCGGGAGGAGTCCCTGGGGACGACCCAGGACACGCTGGAGAGACTATGTCTCTCGGCTGGCCTGGGAGCGCCTAGGGCTTCCCCCAACAGAGCTGGAGGAGGTGTGTGCGGAGAAGGAAGTCTGGGAGTCTCTGCTTAGTCTGCTGCCCCGGCAACCCGGTCCCGGATAAAGCGGGAGACGACGAGTACGAGTACACACTGACATGCTCATTTATAATATCCATTTGATGTTATAAAAAAAAAAACAAGGTATTTTGGGTCATTGCTCCTTGGTCCAGTTCTGATGTTCACCTGCATTTACTTTGTGCTTTTGACATTGGGAACCCTGACTAATCTGTGAGAATGCAGCCCCAAGATAAAAAAAACAACAACAACATGTTAAATGCATTCTGACTCCTTTGAGTTAGAACTGGTATTAACTTTGGACTGTCTTGACGATTGGACTCATGACACTGTTGCCATGAAACCACTGTTCCCTTGTTGGACTATCACTGATTCGACTCAGATCATTAACACCTCATCCAAACTGTAGTTTTGGAAATACTTTAAACCAGTTGTGTAGCCATACCAGTTAAGGCCTCTGATTCTGATTTTTTCCACTGTTCCTCCTTCTACCACATCACCTTTGAGGACAGAGCCGCCTTCTATTCCTCATATATATCTCACCCGCCAGCCACTGCAATAATCAGTGTTTCTTCACCTTTCAGGTCATACTGTAATGCCTCTATGGTGTAAGACATATATATCTCTTCCTGAAATAGCCTCCTCTTTCTGTCTCACATTATTTTTATTAATATTTAACAGATATATGTTTAAGACCACTTAACCTTTTTAATTATACTTAAGGTTAGTATAAACTGAGCTTCAAAAATGAAACTGGACAACTATTTATAGAGTGTTTTCCTAATTCCAGGATATCTATATTATGAAAATATAAATATAAGATATGCTGTTAATTTATTTCCATGTATTTATTTCCATTAACTAATTCATATATTGGCAAAATGCAAAAAAAAAAATTAGCTTAAATCATACAACCTTGATGATCTTTTATTCATATTCCTGCTGGTGTTATTTACATTGGATCAGGTGAATATGTGCATGTTTAACCTAGAAAACAACCTCTCACTGCAAGCTGTGAAAATATTCAGCTAACTAGGGAAGTGTTGTCATTTTTCATAGAGTAATATACACACAATGACACCTCTTTTTTCAGGAAAGATGTTCCTAATTGTCCGTTCAGAGAGATATTCCAGTCCTTTCTGCTGCAATAGTGGCAAGCTAACAGACCGTGTGTAAGGGTAGGCAAGGAAGTGAATTAGGGCGGCGATTATGCAGTGATTCAGACAGCAGCTCATTAGGACCCAGCTAAGCAAGCAATCAACGAATCGATGTGACAGTGGACCCAAAAGCCACAGAAATTTGTAATAAATGGCAAAGCGATAAATTGGATTATCCACAGCCCCGTGGCCAAGCTCTTTCCTTTTACAAATGACAAATCAATCCAATCACGCTACGAAAGACAGAAAAAAAGCCAGAGAACCAGAAAAAGTGCCCTGTGTTGCACCAACTGGGGGGTTCACCATCTGAGGAATGTGTCTTGTTAAGGACATAACTTTCCAGAGGTCATTCCTGTATGATATTTGGGGCTCTAAAATATTCATGGCAGCCCATTAGATGTTTATGATTGCCATTTATATGGAAAGATTTACTGACATTTGAACTGTAGCCAAAATCATAAACGTGTCAGGGGCTGCCGTGCTACATGTTTACTGATTTGCCACTAACATTGCAGCTCAGTATGTATGATACACATGAGCAGCCATAGATCCCCAATAAATAAAATAAGACAGGCGAAGATCTTCTAACTCCTTGTGTCTCTTGTACTTGTGTTCAAAGCATAAGTGATGGATCTGCTCCATTAACCTGTCAAATCACTGTCACTGCACGCCACTATTCCTAACAGAGGAGCAGGTTGACATTCTGATGGACAAAAAGGGAGGATAGATGGTTTATAAATTGTGCTAACATGTAAGAAAAAAGCTGGTAAATATTTAAAGCAAAGCAGTGACAATCCTACCAATTGTGTTTCCCAAGAAAAGAAAAGCAAATACCAAAGGACTTTGCTGCCATCTGCAGGATGAGCTGCCAAATATACTGTGCCTAAACAGTTGGATGTGTGCACTAATTCAAAGATGAACATGTATACTGTATGTAAATGTGTTGTCTTCCTTTGTTTTCATTATGCCAGTTAAATCACTACAACAAAACCTGTGGGTTTTAATTGATGTTTTCTTGCTCTTAAAGCTAAATAAAGATTTGACTATGTTAAATGAAATCCCATTATACCCAAGCTTATTTAGGATTAAAGAAAAACCAGATCCCTGCTGTCAAGTACTTGTTTTAGAACTTGGCAGCCATAAATGGGGGTATTCGGAAACCTTACTTTGATGTGACTTCTATGTTCATGGTTTATTATTTCCTGTGATCTGCTTTATGTTCTCTGGTTCCTCTCTGTCATATTTATTTGCAACCACAAATCTTACACTGATTGACTGATGCCTTTAAAAACAAGGTCCCTTTCAGGCAGTTCCCTCACCCCTTTCTATCCCATATATCACTTCCAAATCCTAAACACGTTTTTTTGTTGTAAATTTTTGCCTGTACTCTTTTCTCTCTGCTTTGTATTTCAGTTAGTTATCCTCACACCTAACACGTAATGAAGACAATCCCAAAAGTACATGCCAATAGCTGTTTTTTGTGCTACACTAATGTATTCATACCCCTTAAATAATTTAACATTCTATATTACATCCACATACGTGTGTTTGAGTTTTATATTACTAACATGTAATTTATAATTGTAAGGCAAAAAAAGAACGAAATACATATTAAAATTCAATTTTGATAAAAACCTGAAAGTTGCGGCATTAATTTGTATTTTCCAAACTCTTTAAGTGGAATTGCTTCTGTATTGTGATGATGTGTCTCTGCCAGCTTTACCCATTTGGAGAGTTTAAAAAATATAGACATTCTTTACAAAATACCTGAAGATCATTTAGAATGGAGTGACTGTGAACAAGACTTGTAAAAAAAAGTATTGTCTAAATAGTTCTTGATATCAACTGGATCATTATAACACATGAATTGGTTTTACTCTGAGCCATTCCAATGTAACCATGCTGTCTGTGTGGATTGTTTTCCTGCAAACCTTTCTAGGACCTAAAAAGGTGTGCAGGATGATAACACCACTATTGTCTTCTGTGGAAATAGTATACATAGAGTTGTCCATTAATACCTATACTAAACTAGACCCCTTTTACATGTATTTGAATCCACTACAGGCATCCATCTAGCAAACTAGAAACATGTGTTCTTACAGCCTTTCTCTATAGCAAAACAAAGAGTTGCTTGGTTCATAGATTCCACCTTTGTGGTGGATCAGTGCAGCTCCTCTGGAGTTAAAGTATATAGATGACATGTCTGTCTCTCTGATTAATAGTGTCTTTGTCCATCCTGCAAAGTTTGAAAGATGAAGATATTTTGGTTACTGCATTCCCTGCTCTTCATTATGCCATTTATCTACTATTGTTCTCTAACAAGCCCCTGAGACCTTCAAAATTAACGGTGTAATTTTCACATAGATGTATTTTGTAAATAGCCTCAATTGTTTTATTTCTGCATACAGTCAATTGCACCAGATGTTCTTTAAGGGTATCAAAGTAAAGGGGCTAAGTGCACACAGTACATTAAATTCACTACAACAAAAAAAGATTATTTGTCATTTACCTTTGAATTCACATATATGCACCATATTTACAGTCTTATGAATAATATCCCAATAAAATAAATGTATATCTGTAATTGTTTAGTGGAAGACTATGAAAAGGGCACTGTAAACATGCATAGTTTGTCTAATTTATTGCTTTCACCCCATGTTCTGTTATTATAATGACTATTTGGTTTGGGGTTTTATATCTGTTCACATTTCTTAACTTGTAAGTTGTGGATGGAGATAAAGCAATGCTGCACACAAGTTTGCTTCTTAGATTACTCTCACACAGCGTGAGTATTCAGATTAAAGCAGCTGTGACCTAGTGGCTGTAAAGAAAGCGTTGATCTCTCACTGGGTTTTTGTTCCTACCCATAGAAGGACAAGGAATGTCACTGATTAAAAAAAAAAATACTTTTATATAACAGCTTGGCTTACAAGCTGTAAAACTCCGACAGAAAGATTTTATAATGTTTTTTTATGTTAGAAGAAAATGTGTTTTTTAGAAGACTCTGAAAACCCTTCAGAATTTGATCTGGACATCTTTATGAATCCCTGTGTTGATCACTGTATCAGTGCAACAGACCAGGCACCACACCACACAGATCACTTTTCTTTAATGGGAAATGTGAGAATTGATGCAGTGAATGAAACCACACAATCCAATCTGTTCCTTTTGTGCTCTCAAGCAAATTTTACAGTAATGATAAAGTATATATGAAACCATTTGGACGGGAACCATTAAAGCCTTCTTGTACTCAAGCACATTTGAACACAATGATATCACATTCCAGCAGAGTTAGAAGCTAAGAAATTGAGTTTGGGCTGAAAAATGGTGATAATGGGTTATAATTGTAGTTCAGCCTGTGCAGGCTGACCCCTCTACTGGGAGCTGTATGCATACAGCATTACTTCCTAGAGAATCAACGGAAATTTGGACCTTACAGAATTTATCGTTGCAGCATGTTGCCTTAATACAGTAACAAAGGCTCCGAAAAATAGTGCTTTAACTGAGCAACAGCATCTATCTAAATTCACAATTCAGAGCTTTCCGTCTGCATGTCCATCATGTCATTACAGGTTTAGTGGAATATTCACTAGCTGCAACCAAGGATGCTCACTTGAACTACATTGTATACAATTTCAATTAAATTGTATACGATTTCTCCCAGTTTTAATTTTGTTGAATACTGCAATACCTGCTGCTAAAACAAGTACAGTATCTACGTTTGGGAAACTTGTTTTGTTGCTAAAATCTTTACTTGGAGTATACCCATCTTATGTACACTTACACAGTATCTGATAAGTACTTATTTGGCCACTTGGGGCAGCCATACAATAGTCAAATAATAAAATAAGACAAAACATTTACTCCATTACAAACATTACATACTACATCCTGAAACAGTAGCAGACTTTCAAGTACTCACCTCTCAGCTTAATATATATGCAGTATAGAAAACAGGTCCACAAAGAATAACACATGTCTCACATACCTTTTTGTGTTTCCTGATACACGCATCACTTCTTCACTAAGAAACCAACATGCAATGGTTTTAAATATGATACCATATTTAAAAGCATTGCTTTATCACACAGTGCAATGCACAGGAAGCTTAAGGGTCTTGCTCAGGAATATAGCATGTTTTGAATTGGAGAGCTTGCAGCCCAGGAAGTGTTAAACCATTGTGGTACCACCATTGTGGAACCACCGTTGTGGTACCACCGTTGTGGTACCTGCGGTGCTGCTCGGGCCCCCACTTAAGTCCCACCTGTTTCTCAGCTACCTCCTCCCATCAGAAAGCTGTGAGTTACAGAACCCTTTCCTCCGCTCACCCTCCCAGAATAGGTTATCTTTACCTGGCGGTAAGCGATGCAGCAACAACGCAGATTCGCCTAACTTTCTTAGTTTTAATCAGTTTTCTCTTTCCTCCCACAGAGCCCCAAACACTGACGTTCTAAACCTTGCCTGCGTTTCCCGTTCTGACCCATTCATAGTTGTGTGTAGCTTAAATAAACATCCTACACTGCTCCTTGTTCTCCGTCTGTGTCTGCATGTGGGCCAAACATCTTAAAACCATGACAGAAGAACATTCTGGCCAAACTGACCCAGCAGACACTTTCGGTGGGTAGCTAAACTTCTTCTGTACCAGTAGCCTTCTTTTACAACGTTTGTGTGAATTAATGGGCTGAAGTCTGTCTGCATCTGGGAGTGTTATTTTATCTCTGTTTGTATCTGTTTTTCTATCATGAAGTAATCCATGAATCTGTCCAATCCCTAGCCCAGCACATCAACTCTTCCGCTTCCTTTTTTATTACTTCCTATCTTTCCTATTTTCCCACTCCTTCACTTTGTTCTTACGAATCCTCTCATTATCACAGTATCAGTTTGACCTTATCAAATTTTTGTCTTAGGTTTCCATCCTTCGTGTCTTCGGATGGAAATAGATCTACAGCTGCTTTTCCGTACCTCTATATCTCTTCCGACTGAGAGCCGGAGGAGATACTCAAACTGGCTACCAACAGATGTGAGCTGGAGTCAAAATGATCCTGAAAATCAGTGCCAGATGCTGCTAGAGATATAGTCTTCTAAAGCAGAGAGTCCTGAACTGATGCCCTACCCTGGGTCAGGGTCTCCAGTGAGGCTAGCGCCACGCTCGCCCCTAAGGGACTCAAGCTGCACTTTCATCTCCTCTAGCTCAGAAGTGACATGGGCCATCTGCCCAGATATGCCATCTGAATCCCTGGAGGTCCTCTTGGTCCTCTTCCACAGAGGCCCTATAGCCTCAGGAGCCACATGCTTCATAGGCTGGCTGGCGCCTTGAAGGTCAGCCACACGAGTATTACGCAGGGAAAAGGGCAGGAAAGAACTATTAGGGCAAGACGCATCAGTCAAGGCCTCTCTTAGGTGATCTGGTCCCCAACAAGAGGGACACAGATCATGCCCAACCTCCAACTAAAGAGGGGCCAAACAAGCTCTGCAGTATGTGACGTTTCACAGGACTAGGTCTGGTCGAGCTGAAATTGGCACTCTTGATACTTAAGCCTAAGAGCGAATAGCCCAGGAAACCCAGTCGAGCAGAAAACGCCACCAGGGGTTCCCCAGCAGCGAGAAGCTGCAAGGAGCACTAGGTCCACCGTAGCTAGAGAGTAGTACAAACCAGCAAGGTTGCAACACTTAATGAGGCAAACCGAGCATGGCAATGCAATTAAAGAAAAGCAAGCCTGAAAATATGTGCTTCATAACAAAATATAGTCAGCCAAACATGCCTGTAAAATGAAATAAAAAAAGGAAATCCAGAGAACGGCAGCGATCACAGGTAAGCCCGAAAACGGCCATGGTTAACACAGCTGCACGGTGCATGAAAAAAGGCAAGCCCAAAAACTGGTGCACACTAAACAAAAAAGGCAAACCGAAAATGGCTGCACAGTAAACAAAAAAGGCAAGCCCGAAAACGGCAGTTATTAACAAATATAGACTAGCAGAACATGGCTGCACGGAGAATGGAAAAAAAGACAAGCATGAAAACGGCAGCTACGTAAAAGAATATAGGCAAGCCAAACACGGCTGCACGGTGAGGCTGCTACCAAGCCAGATATGGCACAAGAAGCAAATAAGCTGGTCAGAATCATCTAACGCCTTACCATCGGCAAAAGGGAAATTGATGCAAAAACGAACGCATTCTGTCCTGCCAATCAAAGGAAAACTTCCCAAATAAAAAAAAAGTTTTATCAATGAAGAGCTTGCGCAGCCTCTGGAGGTTGAGATCCTCGCAGCTCTTACCATAGTCTCAGGGCTACCAGCGACAAGCAACAACCAGTGACTTACCACTTGTTCAACCTGCACACAAGACGTTATAAAGGGACTACGCTGTCTTTGTCACATGACGGTATAAGATTCTTGACTTGTGCATGTGCAAGAGTGATCATTCGTTGCTTTAAGCACCGTCTCTGGTGGTCAGTAGGGGTTAAAATAGAACCACAATATCACAAAAGAAAAAAAGAAACCAATGATCAACTGTGGGAAACAGACTTGATCAACTATAAAACTAATGTGCCATGGGGGAACATAATCTAAAGATAACAGAAACAATAAATATTAAAAACTATACTAAAAAACAAAAATGCTGAAAGAGATAACTAAAAAAAAATAACAAGGAAGACTAAAACTAGAAATTCAAAAATTATACAAATCTTGACAACAGAATAACATAAATAAAAGCATAATTGTGAACCGAAACTGAAAACTTAAATATAACCAAAAAGTCCAGACTGTCAGGTCATAACAATTTATTATTGTTTTTGTGCAGTGGCTATTTCTTGTCTCATCGTCTCCTACTTCAACTGGGATCGGATCGCATGGGCAGCAGTCTCAGTAGAGACTCCCAGACTTCCCTCTCCACAGACATCTCCTCCAGGTCTGCTGGAGGAGATGTCCTGCGTGTCCTGGATCATCCCCTGGGCCTCCCGGTGGGACATGCCTGGAACATCTCCCAAGGAGGGGTCCAGGGGCATCATGTCTGAGCCACCTTAGCTGATTCCTTTCGATAGAAAAGAGAAGCGGCTTTACTCCAAGCCCCTCCCCAATAACCCAGACTTAGACCTAGACAACTTTTATTGTCATTTATTATACAGACTCTATACAAAATGAAATTTCAGCTATCAGGCCCGTAGAATGCCTTCAGATTGTGCCAGTAGGCTCATTAGGCTGTTATCATCAAGTGAATCCTAATCCTTACCTTAAAGTAATTCCTTTTACCCTGCGGAATTAGAATAGAATAGAAAATTCCTTTATTGTCCCACAATGGGAAAATTCTGGTGTTTACAGCAGCAAAAAGTTTATGGAAAAAGAAAATAAGGAATATATTTATGTGTAATCTGAAAATGATTTCAGTTGTCCTTTATGTACTGTAAATATAACTAAATAAAAAGAAAATGATCCACATCTCCCTCATATTAAACAAACCAAAAACAAGTAATCTCATGCCCTGTCAACTGAGTTGGAGAATCCTGTCCCTATAAATATTCAATTCTTTGTGAAAAGGTGCCTATCATTCTTTAATAAGAACCTTACATGAAACAGACATGCAGTGTTTGTTCTTAAAGCCTAATGTTTGTAAAAGTCCTAGTGAATGATATATATATATATATATATATATATATATATATATATATATATATATATATATATATATATATACTTCTTTATGCACAAACTACGACAAAAACCATACTAAAGCAGGAAAAAAATCTGCATGATTGGCTGTAAGGTGAGCAGAGACAGAGGACCGTCCAATTTTACTGAAGGAAACCTGCTACTGACCAGGCTGGCCCTGGGGAGAATGTTACCAAGGTGACTGAAACAGAGGTTGAGTCAGATTTTTCTTGATTTCAGGTTTAGAAAACTTAAGCGTTTTTGGTTAACCAGCTTGGTGAAAGGGACCCCTGGAAGTTTGTTTCAGATAAGTGGAGCATAGGAACTAAATGCTGCTCCAAATTATTACCTCTGTTTTGTTTTTATTCAGGTGGGGAAAATTATGACGCGTTCTCATATTGAACTGATCTAAGCATCTAGCCAATGCTCTGATTCGTTCAGAGTCACCTGGTAACATTGTGATGTAAAGCTGTTTATGGTCTGCATAGTTATAGTAACTGATGTTGTTTGCTGTAATCTGAGTTTAGGCGAGCCTGTAGATGTTGAATACTGTAAAGTGCCTTGAGATGACGTGTTGTGAATTTGGCACTATATAAATAAACTGAATTGAATTGAATAGGAGAGGCCCCAGAATGGAGCCATGAGGGACTCCGCATGGGATTTTCCTGGTCTCTGATTTAAAGTTCCTTACTGTCACAAAAAAGTCCCTATCCTTCAGGTATGATTTAAACCAGCCCAGAGTGGTACCGGATACGTTGAACTTGTTTTCTAGACACGCTAATAAAATAGAGTGATCAACCATTTCATACGCTGCATTGAGGTCCAATAATACCAGCACTGTGGTTCTTCCAGAGTTTAAACGGATGTCACCATAATCAGATAATACCTTAATCAGGGCAGTCTCTGTACTGTGGTCGGCAGGGAATCCTGACTGGAAGACCTCAAAGCAAGTATAATTGCAAAGAAGGCATTTAACTATTCAAACACAACTTTTTCAATAATCTTACTGATGAAGGGTAAGTTTGAGATGGGTCTGTATTTACGCGCAACCAATTTGTACGAGAGATGTGTTTATGATTTTTATTCAAATCAGACTCTGAAACAGGCAAAATCTTCTTAATAAAACCTGTGTGTAAAACATCAAGACATTAGGAAGAGGATTTTAGCTGCTAAACTGTTCTACTAAACTATTGCAATTTACTTGGCAGAATTGGGACATTTTAACAGAGTTTATTTTAACTGGAGACAGCATTGGTACTGGAGTTGGCATTGATGTGCAGACTGTTTTTGTAATACCTCGTATTTTCTCAGTAAAACACTTTGCAAAGTCATTGCAGACCTTTTTAAATTGGAGTTCATTAGCCACAGAGATAGGAGGGTTTGTTAACCTGTCGACTGGCAAATAATGTGCAAGCATTGCTAAAGTTTTTAAAGATATTCTCAGAGAAGAAAGATTATCTTTCATCTTTTAGTTTTAAATTCTAGGTGTGAAGTTTCTCTTTATATATTTCATAGTTATCCTGGGGTCCATCCTTTCACCACCTTTGTTCGGCTTTTTAGCACTCCCTCTTTTTTTTATTTCTACATGGAGATTTCATCTTCCCAGAAACAAATTTCACTTTAACTGGAGAAATGAAAGTTTGCAACTTTAGAATGAAAATGATTAACCAGCATATCTACTGGGTTAGAGGGTATATTGGAGGCAGAAGGGTGGATAAACTTTTCCAGGCTAGCAAGGGAAGCCTGGGTAAAGTTATTAATTCAATTGTCATATAAGATTTATTTAGGTAATGTGATTAGGGGGGAAAATTGTTTCAAAGTAAAAACCAACTGTTATGGCTCTTCCCTTATGGACTTTGAGTTTTGAGTTATCCATGTCATTCTTTTTTGTTGATTTTTTAGTTTATTTTCCATGCTGTGTTATTTTTAAGCAGTGTTTCTTTTTTTTTTAGTTAATCTCTGTTGCCCCTTTGTGCCAGTCTCCTTTCCCCCAGCTCCCTTCTACTTACTTCTATCCACACCTGCTCCATATCAGCTCATTAGCCCATTCTTTTCCCCATATATACCCCACCTCTGCAGTTCTTCTGGTTTCTTGTTGTTACTTGGCTCCCCATGTGTATTTTCCACTGATGTCTCCTGGTTTTTGGTTTTCTATATTTTGTGTAGAGAATCAGAATCAAGTTTATTGCTAAGTAGTTTTGCACTGACAAGGAATTTGACTTGATGTTGATGGTGCAGAAAAATTATATATACAGAATACATAATTTGCTGCTATATACAATATAAAACAGACAATCTTCTATGTACAATATATAGTAGTGATGGTGAAAATGAAGCCTCATGGGGCATTGAACCGTTTGGCCTAATTGCTTCAACGATCCCCACAGTTTATGAAGCCTCGCTTTAACATTTACTGGTGGAGTGCATAACTACAATTTAGCAATATAATATAATTTATAATATGATGTGTGCAATTGTGCTTTTTTCCTATTTAAGTTCCTTATAAATTGTTCATGATTGGTGTGTATTATAACATCATTTAAGGTTTTGTATGTGAAAATTCTTAGAAAATAACAATCTTTAAAGGTACACTGTTTTCTGTCTGTCAGACAGTGAAAGTGCTTGTGCAACTTCGGTAATGAGTAAAATGAAAGGTGTTTTTTCAACAGTTTTGGGCTTTAATCTATTCCTGTTTTTGGCAAAACTTCACTTGCCTTTGATTTGCTGGTGTGCATAAAAACACATGTGCAAGTCTTTTTTAGATTGGAGTACTACCCCTTTCGTGATTTTCTGGCCACCATCACACTTGCATCTCAACGTTGCCACAGCTTGCTATCTAAGAGAGAAAAGCAGATGTTAGCAAGAGTAATATGTAAAACAAAAAACAACTGGCCACAATATAAATAATAAATTACCTCCAGTTGTATCATGAGAAGTGGAAGCCTGGGGTGTTTCATCAAAACTGTCCAGAATGCATCATTGTGGCACATTTGGAGGTCAGTCTCTTAATTGCCTTGGTGGCTTAAGTTTGGCTGAAAAAACATTAATTTTATGATCAAGGAGGGTAGTTAGAGCTAGGATACTCATGGTTTGTTTCCACTGAAGCCTGTGCTGTAGTTACCTGATGAGGCTGTCTCCAACCTTGAGTGACGCAGATGGTGCTGGCTTTGTCATCTCCTCCTGAACAACTCTCCTTTCCTCCCTCATCTTCATGAGAGGAATGACTTTGAAAGACAGAAACAGTCTCCACTGCAGACAGCTCAACAGTAGTATCATAGAATAAATTCAAAATAGACCCCAAACCAATCAAATGTATATGAAGTTATCACACCAGTATGTTTATATGAAGGCCAACAACAAAAAACGTTATAAAAACACTTTATAGAAGCAAAACATAATTGCATGTACAGGTTTACATTTTTGTACATGAATGTTTCCGATGCTTCTGAGGCTTTGCGAAGGCAAATCTGTGCATGGTCCAATATTGTGTCACAAAAAAAAAATAAATAATGTACCCGTTTAATAATGGAGAAGCTATTAGTCAACTTTATATTCTTTTAAAAAGTACACTTTTTAAAAGTACACTACACTACATTACATTATTTTATTTTTTTTATTTCCCAGAGTTGCTGCTTTACTTCTTCTTGTAGCTCATGAGATGTTAAGTTTCCCGATTCACTGAAGAGAAACCCAACAGAATAAACTGCCGATTTAAATGTGATTGATTTTCAAGTCATGTTCTGACATGCCAGAGAATGACGTAAAGGCACACTTTCCTTTATGCTGGAATGTTGAGGTTTGCTGCTCGAAAAGAAGTCAGCTGTAACTCCTCCAGGCAAAAATATGAGCTTCTCAGGCTCTTATGTTTGTCTTTTACCTGTGCACAACAGACCGAGTTTTCAATATTGGTATGTTATCCAGGAACAGATTTCAAAACAAGTCAGACATTAGAGTTTGGGGAGTTTTAATTCCACAATAAACAATTTCTTTTAAATCATATGAACACAATCAAACACAGAGATTGTGTTGATGATAGATCCATGCATATTGATTGCATTGTGTGCATTTGTTTTGCAGTGCCTCACACATTTTAATTGACAGATGTCTTTTGAAAAAATAGTATTCAACTATTAAACTCAGTTAAATAAACGGACATTGATGGATTTTACTTAGTCTGCACTTTATTTTATCTTTGCAAAGAGAGAACAGTTCATCATTCGGCCTTTATTGCATGGTAATCAGCCCTGTTCAAATCTGGGCATCGTTCATTCTCCCTTACTTATAATAACGGAAAGTAATCAGAGTCAAAACAAATTACAGACACTTTGGTTAGACATGTTATAAATAAACCTTTGAGAAAGAATCTGGCTTGTTATGGAAATAAGTATGTCTTGTCTACGAACACCCCTCACTCAGGCCTTGCAGGTGATATGGACTGAGAGAAAAAAATTATAGTAAGTAAATAGCATAAATCAATACAGTATATACGAAATAAGAGAAATCTAAATTTTCAGACCACATGAGATTTAACCTGCTTATACATGCTAGAGTAGATCAATTTCATATATGGAAGAACACCGCTTCCATGCATGGAAAACAGGTTTAGGCTAAACAACATAGAAATGTTAATGTTCTTATAAATTACAGTAATACTACTTTAGGGAGATGTTCTTGAGTAGAGTAGAGAATAGAGCAGAAATTATTTAATAATGCTTTTAAATTTAAAGTTGGCATCACCTGAAGAATGGCAAAGGTAAGTATATGATTAGGTACCATAAACTTAATTAAATTAAAGTGCTAACATTGTAAAACATCCTAAAGGGAATTGTAGGGTTGCAAATCAAAAATTGAATATATGTTAACTATTGGGGATGAACAAAAACAAGACTGAATAGATAGCATCGAAACATAGACTGCTGCTTCCTTTTCAAACTGTTTTCAGATATTTTCTTAAATAATTTTATTTGAATTAATATATTATTTCCTGTGAAAATGTGAGGATTTGGTAAAATTTCTACATCTATACCTGAAGAATACAGTCACTGAACTTGAAAAGTGATGTGAAGGAAGGTTTTGGTTTTGGTTTGGCAAGTTTAGACCATAAACCTGTTTAAAATATGACACTTTGTTCTTCATAATGCAGACTGTGAGGAAGACTGACCCTCAGGGTCTTAGAGAGTGAAAACAAATTTGTTATGATTTTTTTTATTCAAACTGTCGCTGTTAATGTCAAGTTATTATAATTATTTATATTATGTTATCCTTGAAAGTTTATTCAGTTCAAAATCAGATCAATAATTTAGGAAGCCTAAGTATTTATGAAGAGAGAGGTGTTTTTCTACATTTACAAAAGTAATAATTTTCACAGCAAACATATTTTTATTCTATAAAGTTGAATGATATACTTTCATTTTACTTACATTGAATGAAAGTACAATTGAATTCAATTCAGAATCAAGGAAGAAAGCACATAAATGATCAGGCATAGTCAAATAAATGAAAAAGCACTGTGTATCCTGTTTCTTTGCCAGATAAATGTTTATTTTGAATCACTTTACAGATTTCAGGAAACATTTACCTAAATGTATTCCTTGTGTGAATTTGCTGCTGTTGTGAAAAGTGGATCATTTAATATAAGCCTAATAAATCCTGTGAATGAATGCTGTTTGGTAAATGAATAAAAAGCCTTTTGAATCAGAGAGTGAGCTTTTTTGATGACACAAAGCAGAAAAGCAATTGAAAGTTGTAAGTAAGTTTATGCGTGTGAGTATTAAAGATGAGAGGTAGAAACAGTGTTACTAATACATATTTGCAAGTGATATAAGACTGCAGGATAAAAACCTGGATTTGTTGAATTATCGAATAAGAAGTTGAAAGACCTTGTTAATTGTGTTTAAGGGGTTACTCTAAATGTACCTATAATGCTATTTAGATTTAGACCAATTTATCAATTTCACCAACAAAAATAAACATAAAAAAATATTAAAAGAAAATAAGACAGGGTGCTTAGTGACCAAATAAATTTTAAAAAATACACAAAAAATAGTAAAGAAAGCACAGTTTACTATATTTTTTCACAAAAAAAAGTATATATATATATATATATAGCAAAGATAGCAAATTTTAGGCTTCTCAGTGGCACATTGGGTAGCGCTGCTGCCTTGCAGAAAGAATGATCCATGTTTGATTCCCGGCCTAGGATCTTTCTGCATGTTCTCCCTGTGCATGCATGGGTTTTCTCTGGGTACTCTTGCTTTATGTTTATTTATTAATGACTGTTAGGTTTATTGGCTTTTCTAAATTCTCCTAAGGTGTGTGTGCATGAAAGATTGTTTGTCTTGTTTGTCTCTGTGTTGCTTTGTGATAGACTTGTGACTTGTCCAGCGCGTTCCCCACTTCTGGCCCATAGACAGCTGGAGGTAGGCACCAGCACCCGGATAGCACAGTTTAAAAGTTTAAAAAACAGCCACACTACAGAGAGTTTAGAACTTTATGAATTAAAATGATGTCACAGGAACGAAGGCAATCTGAAAGAGTAAGGTGATTAGAGTAGAGCTAATCATGGCCTGGAATTGATGTGTGCAACTTTTTTGTAAAGTTTAAATGTTGTCTCTTTACTCCACCCTTGCCGCTCTGTGGGGCTTTTTTAAAAAATTAGATTTTTTTTGTTTGTTTATTTTACTATGGTGTGCAGGAGGTCAAATAATTTTTTTTTTATGTTTTACAGTGCTGTAATTGTTTGTGTAATAAATAAATAAATGTAAACATTTCTGTTAATGAAAATTTGAGTCATAGCCATAGAGATCAGTGGTCATAGCCTTCAACACACTTTTCAGCATGGTGCGGTGCCAGGCAAACACAGTGGTGGGTGTATCCCTGACCATGGATCCCAAAGGGAAAAAAGGAGGATACCTGATGAGAACAGAGAATTCAAAGAAGAATGGAGCGAACCATTTGCTTTCATTACCAATGCGGAAGTATTGTCTGCAGTTTTGCTTTGTAATGAGAAGTTATAGAAGAATAAAGAGTAATTTGGAAAGGCATTTCCAGGGAAGGCAGGTTAAATATGCAGCCGATCAACAAGCTGGGAGTGAAAGAAAAAGTGTGATTGCAGAACTTCTGAATAAATTAGAGGAGCCCAAAGATAGATTTAAAAAGTGGATTGCATCTCGAAACTCCACTACTGCTGCTAGTTTTGTTGCAAGCATGGAAAACCCTTCACAGATCGAATAGGTAGCGCTTTTGTGCTTCAATTTTTTTCTCCCCAAATCCTCAAAATAAAAATAACACCAAGGAACGCTTGTGACGGAGGATGTGAGATTTCATGGTTGTGAGCACTGCTCTGATGGATGTCAATTCCTGCTTAGTTCCTCATGATTCAATCAAATCCTCCCACCAGAAACACGTCTACCATAGGAAGATTCTTTTATTGTGTTTCTATAAAAAAAAAAACTAAAGCAGCGCACCGTGAGAGCGTTCACAAGTTCTCCGTCACCTCATGCTACTGTGGGTGTGACATTTGCTCCTGGATAAACCTTTAATCATGAATGCTTATTATATATTTAAGCCCACATAGTCCTCTTTTTATAGTGGGCTAATACACTTACCATACAAGGCTTATCTAAGACTTTTACATTTTTTGCAGCTAAAGACAGATTTTTTTTGTTGGTCCAATATGGCTCTTTGAGTAGTTTGGGTTGCCGACCCCCGGTACACAAAGTTTAGATTCAAATAGAGCATTTAAAAATATGTGAACTAAATTTATGTCTTTTTTTCAAGTCTTTTATGTTGATAATGGTGTTCAGTTGTTCTCCCAGTATGTGCAAGCAGCAGAAAATGTGCCTGTATCTTGTCTGCTGGATTCTTCAACATGCTGTTTTTAATCTAAGCTGTACTCTGCAGGCCATTTGTCACCCCAGCCCCCATCCCACTCTCACATACCAAGCAGATGAAGTCTATAGTTTTACTCAAGTGGCATAGTGCAGCGATTTGAACACCCCACACTTGGGAATGGGAAAAGGGGATGGGTTTTACTTTTGGACAATAAAGTTCAGGCATGCACTGTTTCACTCCCACTTTGTATTTTCAGAGTACGATGGCTGTTTTTGCTGCTGCTTTATCCGTGAGAGCTGCAGACACATGCATAGTTTCTGTGTACTTTAGGTGCATTCAGTGCATTGATTGATAATTATTGGGGGAAGAAAGTGTCTTTCTTTGATTTTTGTGGATTTGAATAGTGTTTGACAGGCTTTATAAATAAGAAGTAACTTTTTCTAGGAGCAGCTATGCCTATGAATGCCTGTTAACTTGCAACATGACCACATTAGGTCACTGTATCCAGTTTGTTGTTAACTGCAAAATTTTCAGTATTTTAGTGTTATTATTGATGCACATATGAAGCAAATACAACAATAATGATAATTGGATAAAATATATACAAATTTTAGTCATGTTTATCGTATTCCGTCTTTTTAACACACTAAAATGCCTTTGTAAAAGCAGAAAAAAAGGACTGCTATATTTTCTACTCTACTAACAGCTAAACACAGGCAGCTGGTATTCATTAATGTGGACCAGCTTCTTAAGTATAGTCAGGAGCCTAACATCACAGTTTACCAAGGTCTTTGTTCTTTCCCATTATATTCATGATTTTAAATGTATTTGATGCAAAACAAGAAAAATGTTTTCTAATTCAGGAAATGTTCCCTTTATTTAAGACAGACATATGAAGGGGGCTATTAAGAAAACAGGGCAAAGTATTTATCCCCATATGAACTTCTATACTTAAGATATAATGTGTATCTTCACTGAGCCCTTCCCCTTTGTTTTCCGGGGGAGGAGTTACTCGAGTTAAAGGAAATGTGTCCAGAATAGCATAGATGAGTATCTGTGCTGCAGCAGGAGGGAACACAGTCGGCAAAATGAAGTAAAGATGATACAGAGGAACTGCTGATTTGCAATCAGCTGGGACTTTTTAGAGGCTGTATGATATTACACACTTTTCTGTGTGTATTGTTTGCAACACTGTAAATCATAGAAGAGGAGCAAGTTGGAAGGGATAAAAAAAAACAAAAACAACACCTTAACTCTGGAGACCTCTTTTGTGGTAAGATGCAATTTAATACTTATACTAATAAAAACATTTATTAAAAGAAATGTACCTGCCTACAAACCGAGCATGTTCCTTTGTTTATGCATTTGTGTGATAGAACCTTCTGTGTCCTATTTAATCATTTACTTTCATTTTGTTGTTTTTGAATACTACGAACAGAGAAAATATTCTTAAATATTCTAAACATACCTGACGGAATTTCAAACTAATTCACATTTAGTACAGATCCCTTTTCCATACTGTAGTTAAAAAGCTGAAGGTTAGTTGTATAATTTTATAGCCTTAAAGTAGCAGATATCAGAATACCTCCTGCTACAAAACCTATTAATTCTCAGACTTGTCTTGCTTGTCGTCTCAAGAGAAATCTCCTAAACTGTCTGAGGGGTTCAGTTATCTTCTTGATCCTGGATGTTTTTGTAGATGTATCTTTTGGTCATATTGTAATCCTGATTGAAGATTAAATGCAATAAACAACGGGCAATTACTGAACTCTGTTTGAAAGCAATGTGAAATGGACCATCCCTGAAATGTAACCCTGCGATTTAAAGTGAACATTTATGTAGACATGGATATTTCCAAATTTTGAGAAAGAGAATGTTATAAAGTCATGCAGAGAAAGTTATGATGACTCAATCTTGGACTGGGAGGATAGGTTTAGATAAGGTTAGGTTAAGTTTTTGAAAAAGTTGTAGGTAGACTGGTGATGTTTACTTCGTGATGACAGAGGAAGTGGGCAGGGCGTGGGTAGGTATAACAGTCATAACAAAGGTTCTATAGATGTCAAGAGTCTCATTTTGGTTGGGAAATTATCGTGTTTTAGCCTTCTTTCCTGCTGTTCTCTCGTATTAGCAGTACCTTGTAAATTTCCTGTATTATTGTAATGCAAAATTCTAAAAAGGCAAAAAAAATACAAAAAATGATCTTCCACTCCAAGCCTAAATGCTTCCGGCCTCGCAAGTCAATCTGATCACCAAATTGTAGTTTGCAATTGGTTGACAACTGTTTTAGAGTTCTTGTATTCATGTCTTAAAATATAATTCAAATTCCCCTTATTTTTTCAAATCTAAAACTTGACAGGTGTGAGGTGGAAAATATGAAATATTCAGAAAGCAAGAAGTCTATTACAGTTGACACTTATGCACTGACACTGCTTTATTATCAGAAGTGATAAAAGGTTTTTGCGGCTTTTGAGCACTCATTTTCCAAAACAGTGTCTGCTGTAACATATTGATTGTTTTTGTAAATGGATGCTTTCTGTTAATGAGACTTCCAGGAATACATCTTCTCCTTTCTCTTTGGACACTTCCAACAAATGTCATTATTAAGGCAGAGACTAAGTCTTGCCTTGTGAATAAATCAATCCATCCACTGCAGCTTATCCATCAGGATTACAAGGGGCGTGGTACATCCTGGACCAGTCACCAGTCCATGGCAGGGCACACATGCACATATAGCCATTAACGCACCCACAGAACACACAGACAAACTTGTCTCACTGTCTTTAGGGGCCTTTCCATTAACTTTCATTAATTTCTACAGCCTAAGCATGACCCTTACCCTAAACCTAACTATTACAGGTTCAAACCTACCCACAGCCTCAACTCAATTCACCCCTTAGTCCTAAATGTGACTCCTGACCCAGTAACATTCCCTCTTGCAGGGTCCAGGCATTGTAACATTTACATTTCCTGTAAAAAAAAATTGCAGATTGTGGGCCCGCAATGAATTAAAAACATGAGACACACACGCACACCATGTGTGGATTCTCTGTGGGTACACCAAATTTCTCCCAAAGTCCAAAAATATGAGTTTAAGTTAATTGGTGTCTCTAAATTTCCCTTAGGTGTGAGTTTGTGTGTGTGTGAGGAACATTACAGGTTCATGTGGGGACGATTGCATGATCCCTATAAGGAGGGATTATCTTGTTAGTTTGGTGGTTAGGTTTAGGACTAAGATGTGAATTGAGTTCAGCTTAGGTTTTTTATCATGTCATGGTCATTTTGATAAATGTAACAGTTTGTAAGTAAGTGAGCAATCACAGTAAAACGGACAGATGGTTTAATTTTTAATATCCGAAAGATCATCATCATCATTTCCTAACCTCAATTCAATAATCGGTCAGTTCCTCTACATTGATTACTACACATTTGTGTCAGTTTTTTAAAATGTTTGTTTTTCGCATTAACCAATCCCAGCTCTTAGAAGGTGTGAACCACACTTACTCCCCGATGGCTCCCCCTAGATTGAGGAGCTAAATCCATCTTTAGCGTTAACTTCTTTGATTTATTTAAACACACAAAGATCAAAATATGAAGCCACATGTTTTTAAAGCCATGTGTCTTAATGGTCTTTAAAAAAAACATTTTACTTAGAAGATGATAGTGAAATCTTTGAGAATAATATATAGTTAAAAAAACACTATTATTATTTCCATGTGAGGTAAGGTTTTATTTGTGAAAGAAAAAAAAAACAGCTTAAAGGAGCAATAGCGTTATCCAACTACTCATGCATGTACTGAGACAACAAGCAACTCGCCACACAGAGCTGGGCCAAATTCCAAATGCACCACACTAAACAGCAGGTCCAATTCTCATCAAGAAAAGACTTCAAAATGTTCCTAGTTCATGCCTTTATTTATCCAGGTAGATATAGCTGAGATTAAATGTGTCTTTCTTTAAGAGCATTGATGACATTTTAAGATAATTTTTATAATATAATGAATTCTAACTATTATAAGGTACAAGCTATTATAAAATCAATGTTGGCCCTATATTGTAGCATAACCTCTTTGAACTGCCTGTTTCTCTTTACCACCCTGCCCTGTGGTTGCCTCACATGAGCTGTCTGCACATGCCTGTGTTTTTGTCAGTTATTCAGGTAGCTCTGTCACAGATTGGGATATTAATTCAATAGCTAAGCCAGCTCTGATCCTGTCTACAACTTAACTTCTTAACTGCCAGTTGAACTGTAACTTGCAAAATTTATGAAAGGATTTTAGTTTAATTATCAGAGGTGTCCCTCATGTCAATTAATATCACAATTTGGGGTAAAATGTGATGCTTGGCAGAAGTCTGTGCTGGTAGTTCACTAATGTTGTTTGACAAACCTCTGAGAAATTTATAGGACAGCATTATTTAAACTAAGATCAAATTACTTACAGTTGGACTTTGATGCAGAACTCATGTAGTGGCATGCCACACCCTTCAGTAACCTACATTTTATTATCTTAGACTTACTAGAGCTTTGTAGTGATGCAAGTTTGTGCTTGTCTGTCACATGTAATCAAAATGAATTTGTTGGAAAACCGGTTTCTTACGTTTTAAGTTATAAAGTTTGAACATCTCCAAATTAGATAAGTAAAGCCAATAAAGCTGCCAGTTGTCTCTTTTGTGACAGTGAGATAACTGACACAACCAGTGACTGATGAGACAAATGGGGAGGAACAAGAAAGAATGAAGGGGTAACACAAATGGCAAATGCAGCTCTTGTTTCATATTTTTTTTCTAATTTTGAGAAAATTTGTTGAATTTACATCCACCTTTACTAAGATGATACTGAATCGAAAAGCTTCTTTCACCTGTCCTTGTTCATTCAAAAGTGAAAGTAACATGTTACAGGTTACGTGACTGCATCTGTACTTTAGACTTGTTTTCTCATTGTTTGAGTTCCCTGTGGTCTACTTTGCTCCAGTTTCAAGTATGTATGCTAAACAATAGTAGCCAGGCATGTACATTATCTGATGATACATATTTTAGTTTCTTGGAAACCAATAGACAAAACTCTACCACTCTTGAAAAAAAAATTTTTGTCACTGCGGCAATTTCTCATTAGATACTAGAGAGACTAAAACTGCTCTGTTAATTTTTGTAAAATTATTGGTAAAATGTGCATTGTCAAACTTCATAAATGTAGTCATTAAGCTGCATTAAATATGCGCTAAAATGTGCCTAATTTCCTGAGTATGTTGCGCTTTAATCCAGAAGTATTCCGCTCTAGGGTGCAACTCCCCATTTGCTATGGAGCAGCAGGAGCCTGTCAGCCTCTATGAGATATCCCTGTTGAGGTTTGAGCCTTGGTCTATTGAGGCAAGCAGCAAGAGAGAAGAGGCCTGATTTGATAACATGCCAAAATGTGTCACCTCCAGTGAAGTTGAACCTTAGGGGGTCTATGGAGCAGGGGCGGGTCTATGAAGCTGGCGCTTGATGCTGATTGGCAAACATACTTAAAGGAATAGTACACCCAAAACATGATTAGCCTTCATTTTCTACTCACCCCCATGCTGAACAACACTCTAGAGTACTTTTTTGATATCTCAAATGCATCTGGAGATCTGGGAGGCTTCTTGCTGTCTGCTGACATTCAAATAATGGAGGTCTATGGTGCCCGAGGCAGAAAGGTCCATAAAAGTCCAAAAAAAACGTTTCAATATTCCTCCATACTGCTCGTCCAATGTATACCAAGTGTCCTCAGTGGGTAGCATCCAGA
>NW_015150533.1:341672-344816 GCF_000732505.1 Cyprinodon variegatus
TCTGGATGCTACCCACTGAGGACACTTGGTATACATTGGACGAGCAGTATGGAGGAATATTGAAACGTTTTTTTTGGACTTTTATGGACCTTTCTGCCTCGGGCGCCATGGACCTCCATTATTTGAATGTCAGCAGACAGCAAGAAGCCTCCCAGATCTCCAGATGCATTTGAGATATCAAAAAAGTACTCCAGAGTGTTGTTCAGCATGGGGGTGAGTAGAAAATGAAGGCTAATCATGCTTTGGGTGTACTATTCCTTTAAGGATACTTAAGGATTTTTGACTGACAGTGGCCAGACAGGGAGGAGGTTATCCACATGAGTCGAGGGGGAAAAGTCATCAATCAGTCAGAACAGTCATCTTGAGCTGAACTCTTGTCATGGTTTCTGGAGTTTTTTATTTCAGAGCGCTTCATAGCAGCTATTTTCATCTGTTGTAGTGATGTGTTTTATGTGTTTCAGTATTTGTTCATGTAATACATAATGTTTGGATTTAAAGGTATAGTGGAGAATGTTCTTTTTTGGGGTGGATCATCAAAATAAGTGGTGCTACTAATTGTGAATCCTTCTGGCTTTATGTTTACGTAAGGCCATCCTACATGCTCTTCCCCATTTTCACTTACCCTTTGTGAGTCTAAAATAATAGAAAAACTGCAAAACTTCTTTTGGAAAGCTTTCATGAGTGATGCAAACAGCAAAGTGTGCAGAAGAAGAAATGGGCTTGTGCCGTTCCCTCTTGGGAGCAGGTACAGGGTTGCTTTTTTTTTTTAAACGTGGAGACGGCAGGTCTTTTAAAGATTTGCAAAAATCCTCCACTATACCTTTAATCAATACCATTGAGCATTGTTTGTTTGAGAGAGTAGCAGCCGGATGGATGTTTGAGTTCAACAATGTGCAGGATGTTTGTCTAGTTTCTAATTTGTTACAGTTTTAAATAGGCAAATATATTTTTTCAGAAAACAGTTTTAGAACATTGACTCGGCATCTACAATTATATATTTTTTTGCAGTAGTGATCTTTGTTGGGAAGTAAGATGGCAAGAAAAAGGGTTGAGAAAGACTTAAAATATGAGATTGTTTAGTATATTCCTGCAGCGATTTATTTATTTATTGTTTGTTTGTTTTATCAGTATCCTCAAAAATCCATTGAAAACAAATAGTTTGCATAGAGCAAATAATCTTATTTCCTCTGTCTATGTGATTAATCCTGAAATGATAATATTTGCTGAAAGCTAATACTTTTATTAGCTCCTTGGGCTCCTTCAAGGGCTCCTTGAAACAATATTTTAGGTCAGTTATGGGACTTTATATTTCTGCACCTCTGTCATCACAATCCTTGGAAATGCATTTCCTGTCAGGATATGGCTCTTCCTCTGTATTGTAATCTAGAAGTCACTCTCCCTTTTTCTTGTCCCCACTTCTGCTACTCTAAGCTGCTTATTTTCTTTCTAAAATGATTATTAAATTCCTTAAATAATCTTTCCCATTTTATATTTATTTGAAATAAATAATAGTTAGCTATTTTTGCAGATTGATCTGAACTTTGAACAAAGAAAACACAAAATGTCTCTTCATATTTATATTTTAGAGTCAAATAAAGGTACTCAAGCTGTCTTTTTCATCATCTGACCGATGCTCTTTTCCTACACTTGTGTATTTTATCGTTGCAATATAATATATGCAGGGGGAAAAATTTGGAAAGACTCAAATCTTGGAAATAACTGGAATCTGCCTTCCAATTTAAGGGGAGTGGCCTAAATATTTTACAAGGAGTTTCCTGTAAATACTAACACAGGTTTCGTCCTTACTTAAACTATTGTAAAGAGGGTATCTATTTTAATTAGATGGATAAATAAAAAGCTGTGTTCTGATCATCAGAACACACATTGTAATTAAAAGTAACTATGTCTGCTTTGCTATTGGTGTCTTGTTTAAATGGCTCACCATCATGTTGAAATCTGGCATGTGTTGGGGTATAAATACGGTCCAGCCTCCTCGGCCTTATCTAGACCCACAGCTAGTTTGTGATTGTCCCTCTTGCATTGTGGAGTGGAATTACATAGCGCAGACCACGCTTCAAAATTGGGCATAAATCAAAAATATCTGTATCATACCTGCAATAAGCTCATGCAACACACTGCTGCAGGAGTATAACCAGCCCATAAGGCTTTGTGCTTATCAGAAAACCTCAATCAGAGCCCTAATCCACCAACCAAAAGCATTTGAAATGTTTGACCTCTGTCTCTCTACAACATAGTCTAAGAACACAGACAACCTTTTACGCTGACATTCTGTAGGTGTGCCATTGGCTCCAACTTTATTCCCAACTATGGCCAATAATCAACATGGAAAAGGTGGAGAGAAGAGAGTTCAGCTCTCACAAGGGAACAAGACCAACTCACTGGTGTAGATACATAAATGATGCTTGGGCCAAAAAAATTACAATCCAAGAAGTCAAGTCATTCTTTCAAAACGGATGAAACAAGGAACCCATGGATAAACTCATGGCACAGCAGAGGAGAGCTCCTGCCTCTCCTCTGCTGTGCCATGGTGTAGCATTTAGGGTGGGGTGCAATTTAACCACTGGAGTAGTGAAACGCATTCCAAATAAATTACACAAACAGACTAATCCGGATTCGGCAACTTATGCCAGACAATAGACGTTAATGATGGGAAGGTGATTTGTGTGCAACTGGCTTGACAAAGTGATTTGACATATGTGCCCTGGTTAGAACAATAGGCCTCCAGTGCAAATAAGGCAGCTCCCAAACTAAAGGTTACTCATCTGGAAGTCTCCTAAACTGATACAACTATGCATTTTGGATCTTCATTATAACTGAGCGTAAGCCCGGTTTCCTTCAAATAAAGTTTTTACACTAAATTAAATTGATTCTGCAGACAAGAATGGGTAGAAACCATTTACACTGCCATGTACTGTAAGTCACTCATTGCCAGTTTACATTACATATTCTTGATAACTGCTGTTGCCAGCACGATGACACAGTCAAACAGACAGCTTCAGGAACTTTTATACATAGGGCCAGGTGAGTTTGGCTGTTAATAGAGGAAATCTTTATTGAAAAACTAAATGTTGTATCTACTCAGAAAAAAATATGTGGAAAAAAAGGAGAAAATTAGTATCTTTA
>NW_015150533.1:345347-348517 GCF_000732505.1 Cyprinodon variegatus
AATAGGAGATGACGCTGCCTGCTTATGCGCTCTTTGTCAGAGAACCAAGCCACAACTGGGTTCAGTTCTGTCTGGCACGGACCGTTCTCGGTTAGGTTTCGAAAGGGTAGTGTAAAAGGGGCTTATATTGCGCTCGTCCTTGTCATCTTCCACGAACAGCATATCTCAGCAGAGAACAAAGATTTTCTTTTCCCCAGACTCTTCTTCCAGGTCTGCTCGGAAAAGCCTACATAGGTTCCTCTTAGACATTATCCTTTTTTTCTGTTATATACATGCCTCTCACTCAATAATAATAAAAAAAAAAAACTTTTAACAGGATAAATTAGGACTCGAATGGAGTTTTCAAGGTGGAAAACAATCTGGTAGATTCAAAGTGATTTATAAAACTGGGATTTCAAGAAATACTTTAACTTAATCTAAGAATCCTGAAGTTATCATGTTGGTGTTATTCTTTTACATTTGCCTTCTGCTGACAGAAATATTGACACATGAAATGTTAATAACAGAATGCTGAATTTTGGAAGAATCTTTCCCAACCAGTGTTTGATCCATAGCCTATTTTTGCTTGCGAAGTATAAACCTCCTGATGCAACTACTGTAGTCTATTTCAATGTTTTTACTGGTTTCAGAAGTTATTTGGGTAGCTTTTTGAAAAACAAAACTGTATATCATTTTAAAAACATTTATTTGTATCTCCAAATCAATGTTTAAATAGACAATTGAATTGCAACTTCTATTTTCATTTCTTTAGGTTGGATGAAGTGATTTTCCCAAACTACATGTCTTCAAATCTAAATTTCAAGATCAGAATTTCCACCTGAGCATCATGGCCGACTCAAGCAACGTCTCATCCTGTTATGCCAACACCAGTACTCCATATATATATGCCCCTGCTGTGGGTAAAGTTTATTACTCAGCCACCTTCACCACTCTGGGCCTCATCTCAAATCTTATCGCCTTTATTGTCCTGATCAAATCCTGCAAGGAGACACGAAACCAATCACGCTCTTTCTTTCTCATCTTCCTGGGTGGTCTTGTGGTCACGGATTTCATGGGTCTGCTGGTCACTGGCTCTTTTGTGATCTCATTCTATGTTACACATGTTGATTGGAGTAAGTCAGATCCTACCTGCCACTTTTGTAACTTCATGGGAATGTCTATGGTCTTCTATGGATTGTGCCCTTTGCTACTTGGTGCCACCATGGCCATTGAACGCTTTATTGGAATCAACCTCCCATTTGTACGTTCGTCCCGAGTGTCAAAGAAAAGAACTGTCTCCATGGTGCTAATGGTGTGGTTTATTGCTGGAAGCATATCGATGCTGCCAATCCTAGGCTTTGGTAGCTACCACATTCAAACACCTGGCTCCTGGTGTTTCATCAACATCACCTCCAAGAGAGGTGACTGGACATTTGCACTGCTCTTCTCTTTGGTTGGACTAATCAGCATTGCTACATCCTTTTTCTTGAACACTGTGAGTGTGGTGACCCTGATCAAGTTATGCTGTGGAGCAGAGAGGAGACAGCGGCGCAGAGACCATGAAGTGGAAATGATGGTGCAGCTCATACTAATCATGACCATTGCCACAGTATGCTGGTGCCCCTTACTGGTAAGATATTCTTTTTTTTATCTCATTCATTTTCATTCTTTTTTTTTTTTACATGTTTTTCTTTTATTTTTATAATTTAGAATTTACAAAGTAATCCATCAAATTTTCTGGTTAAGGTGTTAAAACTTTGATGTAAAATTGTATCTCAATCTTAGATAAATGGTATAAAAGAAATTAGGAAACTTGATAAAATAAATGTATTATGAAGAATTGAGGTGAAAGCATGATTTTCTTATACAAAAAATAACAAAAAAAAATAAATAAATAAGGTAAATGTTATATCCCCACCCATCCCCTCACTCCAAAATCCCAAGTCAGATAGACTTGTCTATCTATCTGAAGTAACCCGATTAGCATACGTATAGAGTCCAACATGGTTTACTCTATTCTCAGTATCCTTACAGTTGTTATGAGTGAATCAGGATTTTTGAGGATGAACATTAATGAATAGATGTCAATAAGATGACTTCTAAGCAGAGTATTGCTGGATATGTTGTTAAGAGGTTTAGAGCAGGGTTAGGTAATCAAGGGTCCCATGGTAACCCCGGAAAAGCTGCAAAGAGCTACAGCAGAGGTGGGGGGGTCTGTTTTCAGGACAACTATTGGTTGTACGCATCACCAATCTTACTTCTATGGATAAATATTAAGGAAAAAGGCCAGTTTTGAAAATAGGACCTAAAATTTTCCCTAAATCTAGAATTCATGGGACACATAACATTTTGAAGACATATCTCCAGCGAATTTTTTTTTAACAGTATACCTTCATAAAAAGCACTGTATGTGCAGGAAAACTAACTCTTCTCATCACCCTAAACACACCACCCCTACTTCAGAATGAGGTAGTTGGTGGGGTCTTCCTGTAAGAAGTGTTACTCCTTGATAGGGAGATTAACAGGGCAATACTGGAAGGAAACAGAGCAAAGGCTTCCGAACTGCGACAAGGGGGTACCGGTAGTTAACTTTTTCATTTTTACCATCCACCTGAAATACAACTTTTGTAAAAAAAAAAAAATAGCAATTGTCTGCCCAGAATTTTGCCTAGAATTTTGCGACTGTCAGCTGTTTAGCCGACAATGACAATCCAGCTCCCATCCAAAAGGTAATGTCAAACAAATCAGAAATACATAATAAAAATAGTACAATGAGATGAAAAAGAAAGTAAATTCATATTAGAAGTGTTATGGTTGAATTGAACTGAAAACATGGAGAATACAGAAGTACTTCTGTCACTGGAACCAAGGGAGGGATGTTTAGCCCTTGAAAATATATATCCAGAACTCCTATGGAAGGGTGTTACATCAATGCATATTCATCTTTTCAAATTAGACAAACAGCAGGTCTAAATCCATTTGAGACATTTGCAGCAAGAAAGTGGATTTGATGGTAGAGGTATACATTTTGTTACAAATGGTTACCCTCCTTTTTGTTTTTTTGATTTTTCTTTTAATAAACTCTGGTTGAATTGCACATAGCTGGACTGTATCTACTATAAGGAGGACTTCTAAGGGCTTAAAATCTCCCTAAAACTGTACATTTTAAATGTGACAAAAGTATATATATA
>NW_015150533.1:348909-359610 GCF_000732505.1 Cyprinodon variegatus
TATATATATACTTTTGTCACATTTAAAATGTACAACGGTAGTCACCAACATTGCACACAGGCCTGCTGTTACCTCTTTTTCAACTTCTGGTCTATGATGGTGTGTGCTCTGCAGTGATAAGACCAGCAGAGGTAAGTACTTTTGTAGATTCCCACAAAACCTGTATACACTTAAATCCTTTTCTTTTCCAGTACTTTCCGCACTCACAAGGAAACATGAAAAAAGTTAAGAACTCAAGTCTTGACTGTGTGGTCAACCCACTGGTTGTGCTACAAAGGAGAGGTTTTGACCTAAGCTTTAATCCTCTGCACTTTTTTGTTATCAGCTCAGTGGTTCAGATTTTTAAACCCAAATAAGGCATCAGAAAGCGTCCAGCTAATTTATCTGCATTCCATTGCAAGCTTCATTTAGTCTTCACAATGTGCCCCTTTAACAATCTAATCTGAAAGGTTTTGTTCTTTTTTTCCTATCTTGTATGACATGATACTTTTATACCTAAGTCGAAATGCCATTTTACAGGCTTTGAAAATTAAGGAACATTTCCTTTAAAGGAAATTCCCACTAGGTCACCCGTTACTTTCAGGATACATTATATTGGTGTGTATAGGTGCTGAACATTCCACCCTATAACCTTCTGAATGGGCTTTAAAAAAATTTTCATTACATAGTTAAATATCACCAAGGTCTACCAACATTAAAATACCAAGACTAATTATATGAGTCATTTTCAGAATACAAAATAAATAAATATACCTATTGTACTTCACAATTCGTTATGCCGAATTGTTTACAAAGGCTGTTTGTTACCTATGCTTTTAGTAATTTTGTAGAACCATACCTCAAAATCTTGGATTTCCCTTTACTCAATTTCCATGCATGTCAAGTGCTGGCACACATTCCCAGTCAAGCCTACAGGATGTCTAACCTTAGGTATGTGGCGTCCCGCACAGATATATATTCTGAAGAGCGCACTAAATCCGTCCACAAGTGATGGCAACCTCTTGTTCTTCATTCGAATCGCCACCTGGAATCAGATTCTTGACCCCTGGATATACATCTTGATTACAGTGTCCAAGTTAAGGCGAGTAACAAATTAGCAATTGTGATGCACTGTTTAAACAGGCACTTTTCACCCCATAATATCCTAACTGTGGGTTTTTGTTTGCATGCTTCACCAGCATGCTTTTACCCTTTTTTTGATTAAAACCCCTGGTTATGCACCATGATCTCATTATTGTTTGAATTAAACAATTCTAACCCACCAATCATGTGACCTATAAGTATAATTTACTGCATGCTTTCATCCATCTCATGAATTTATTGCTAAGAAATACATTGTAATTCTTAACAACTTGTTATTTTACAGAAAGAAACGAATAAGGTTCAATTCCACAGTCAAAATTTAGTTTGTTTTGTATAATCCGTTGACATTTTTTCATCTCTTATAAATGTCATTACTAGCCTCTGCCCTCACTATAGATAAATGTAAATTATATAACTCCTCGTTAAATAACAGTTTAAGTAAGTAATTTTATTCATATTTAGAAAAAAAGCCACACACTGACCAGAGTGCGGTGCTGAAAGCACTGAATGTTCCCTTCGAGCATGTGCTATCATAGCAACAGATTCACACCTGTGATGCCGGATGACCCCGGGAGCACCCGGAATTGCCACCCTGATAGGCAAACCTGAGAAAGTGGCGGGTGTTCAAATGCAATAGGCAAATGAAAGTAGGCATTTGTCAGATCTATTGACGTAAACCAAACCCCTGCACAACAGTCTGAAGGACCTCTGCTGTGGTGAGCATGTGGAAGGGAAGGACTGTTAGATACCGATTGAGTCCTCTTAGGTTTAAAAAGGGACAAAAAATGCCCGTCTTTTTTGCCACAAGGAAGTATATCCAGTAGTAGTAGCCTCTGGGTTGAAACTAGTGGCAACTCTAAATGCAAGAAACATACCTACTGAAAATGAACAAAGTCCATTAAAGAAATATACAGAAATTTAGAAAAGATCTATTTGGGGTAAGCATATATGGACACACTGATGCTTGATATCACTTTACTGTCACTGAACATTTTAAAGTAACAAAATCAGACGATTAAAAATTAAGAAAATGTCTTTATACATTTAGTGAAATGTAATTAAAATGCTATTTATTTTTATAATTAAATTACAAAAAATCTGCGTTTCAATATACATATATTTCAAATCACAGACAACTAATTTGTTTTGCTGAAGCCCACTAAAGTCAAAGCTACGACGGAGTATTAGGGCCACACATGAAGAGAAAAAATATTTTTGCCATGACGAGATTAAACTCGACATTAAACTCAACATTTCGAGAATAAAGTTGAAATGTCATGTTGAGTTTAATCTCGACGTGTCGACTTTAAACTCGCCCTGTCGACTTTAAACTCGCCATTTCGAGAATAAAGTTGAAATGTCATGTTGAGTTTAATCTCGACGTGTCGACTTTAAACTCGCCCTGTCGACTTTAAACTCGCCATTTCGAGAATAAAGTTGATATATCGTGGCGACTTTAATCTCGACATTCCAAAGTTTGGAGAAAAGAGCAACCGCGCTCCACAGCTGCAGTCTGCGTTTTAAGAGTGAAGGTAGTCTTTGACGTGCTGCAACTATATAATCATCACAGGAAGCGGTGGCCTACCAATAATAACGTAACATCTTTCCCTATGCTTACCCAGGCTCGCAGTTCTGAATTTGAGAACATGTCAGTCATTTAAACTCTATTCTCAAAATGGCGAGTTTAAAGTCGACAGGGCGACTTTAAAGTCGACATGTCGAGTTTAATCTCGTCATGGCAAAAATATTTTTTCTCTTCATGTGTGGCCCTAATACTCCGTCGTACAAAGCAGAGATCATGGGGATTTGGACAACTGAAATAACTTACCAAATACAGAACATTTAAAACAATTACTTACATTCCCAGATTTGGTAATCTAAGCTGTTGTCTTTGAAATTGTGCCAAGAGATAGCGCTGCCAGAAAATAACTCAGAGAGCAGTTTTACAGACTATGACTTTTGAATTTTTTTTTCTTCTGCTTTCTTTAAGGGGGAACCTGACATCATAATTCAATAAAATCAAAACAATAGAAGAAGGGGGCTTGCAACAGTTGCTCAAAATATGGGTGGCTCAAACTGGGCTGTACATACAAGGAACCCATCAGTCATCTCACAGTTGAATGCAACTTTACTAAGAAATTAACAGTCACAACAATCATAATATCACTGTAATAATATCAGCTACTTTAAGGTTATGATGATCTACTTTCTCTATACTTTATCCTTCTTATCCAACAATAAACTTACTACTGTATTTAAATAATTGTGACAGATTCTAATCCAAATAGAGTTCACAGCAAAGGGACAAGAGAGTAGATGGCATGTGAAAGAAGGCTGACTTAATTTTATGCACTATGAGCTCAAAGGTAGGCTTAATGGGAGAAGAATGAATTTATTTTATATTTTTCGTTAAAGCTACATTTATTGATAATTAATAACCACTTAAACCCAGTTGTCCTATAATGAGTTTAATGATTATTAATGATATTAGTTTCACTTTAAAATTACCTTCTGTAAAATTAATGAAGTATGGTCAGTCCATTTGAGTAAGTCTCTGTTTTGGTCTTCCAAAGAAAAGACAGATGGGGACTGCAGCCTATTTTTTTTTTTCTTTTAATTTCTAGGAAATACAGAATGCTTTTTCTTTTGCTGTTTCCAATTCCTTTATTTACTTAATTATAATCACCTAGACCTATATACAGGAGAAAAACAGTGTTGCAGTAAAACCTAACATTGTCCATTTAAAAAAACAAGTATTAAAAATAAAAATGGCATGAAATGAGAACATTTCTTTGACCTAATCCTTGGAGAAAGGGATCTGGATTTGCACAAAGCAATACTTTTCATTGCATTTCTCAATGTGACCTACCAGAAAGAAACATTTTAAAGTCTGTGAAAAATTAAACAGAGAAAAAAGGTCATCCTTGGTCTACATGTCATCTAAAATTAGCTTGTTTGCATGATTTGCTGTACATGGAGGAGTCAAACATAACATCTTAAATACAGCAGGGATAGTTTACTGTTCTATTGTTTATCTTGCCTCACAACTACCATGACAGTGTTATCCTATTATGTACATATCAATACATGTTATTGTTGTTAGTTTAATTTCAATATTAACCAATTTTATTGTTTTTTTTTTTTCCCCTTTTCAAAATTTCCACTCCTGATATTCTCTCTTTTTCATCCTTTCTGTCTTCTTATTAATGTCTCCTAATGGATTGTCTTCTTTTTCATCTTTCTATTGACTCTTTTGTTGGATATTTTATCTAAATCTGCACAACTTTAGGTCTTCATTGTCACAACAGCCTTGGCCGGGACTGGATATACGGTGAAATATCTACTCCTCTGGATCCGCTTCGCTACCTGGAACCAAATCCTAGATCCGTGGGTATACATCCTGTTTCGGCGGTCAGTTTTACAAAAAGTCAACCCTCGCATTGATTGGTCTCAGAGCTCGGTCAGGTCTTTGTATCCATCATTTCGTGAAAACGTCCGTAGGTTCACCCGGTCTTCAGTGGGGAGCAACCTGGGCTCAGATCTCCCCGAAAGTAATGAAAAATCCAATTCTACGCCCTCATCACCAACATCGCCATCCTCACCGACTCCATTGTTGGTTGGATCAGAGTCATAAATTCAACAGACTAATAGAAGTGTCCAACTAACTGTAATGGAAAATGTAATGAGGAAAACTAGCATGGTTGCACCAGCAATGTGAAATTAATTAAACTTCTTATAGAACAGGTAATATTTCAAATGTCTGATATTATCACTTAATCACCATTAGAACCTAATATAAGGTTTAAGAACTATTATATTTACAAAGAAATAGAAAATTTTACGATTATTCAAAATTGTACTTCACTGGCACACAAGTAAAGCTAAGAATGAGGTGTCCAAGCTGAGAGTTTTTGTTATCTAATGTACTTTTATCCTACTCTATAGCAGCTAACACATTATGTTAGAGATATGCCTCACTGTTATAATTAACAGGAATATATACATGTATAGATATTGGATGCTTAACTTCAAAAACAATAAAATGGTCTTTATAAGCTTGTTTGATATTTAGAATTTTGTTAATTGTCAGCTGCCCATCCATCCATCCATCCATCCATCCAAGGTAGGTAGGTAGGTAGGTAGGTAGGTAGGTAGGTAGGTAGGTAGGTACCATCCATCCATCCATCCATCCATCCATCCATCCATCCATCCATTTTCTACACCCACTCATTGCAGTGTTGCAGATAGCTGACTTCTTTCTCTGGCTGTCACTGGATGGGCAGTAAGTCAGCAAATGTGTAAAAAGATTGTTGTAGAATGAAAAAACTTCAAACACAAAATATGGAACCGAAGGAGAACACCACTATGTAGGATTAGGGAAATGAAATGCCATGATTGACAGTATTACTTTCTGCTATGTGATATTTTTTGATTTTGTAAAAGTGAATAAAAACTATACTTTTCTTGTTTTCTTTACTGGTAATAAAGCGTTTAACAATGCAATTCTAATGTGTTTTTTTTATTATTACATAAAACACTAAAACTGTTTTGAAAATGATGTTTACCCTTTGTTCTTTAGTGACCTTTTTTATTCCTCATAACAATATTTAGCTCTATTATTTAGCTATGTACAGCTATAATAAATTATTTTATTCAATGTCAATTCAATTCAAAATTCTTTATGACACATACCTTTGAAACCACCAGAATCTATTTCTCTGAATTGTGCCCATCTTTTAAAAACACAGTCAGTGGACATTCGTAACCTTTACTACCTACACTGTTTTATAAGGACATGAAATTTGAGATTTTTGCAAATACCTGCAATTTAGACCGAGTCCAGAATTGTATCAAAATTCAAAACTTTCACTAATCAGTTGAAATCATTAAACTTAGACTCAAACTCATGCTAAAAAAAAACAAAAAAAAACTTATTTGATCTTTTCATTTTGTCATAGGAAGTAGAGGGTTGTTGAGTTCATGTTTGGCTGAACATGACTGATCATCTAATCTTCAAGATCTTATAAGTCACTCTACAGGGCTGGGTTGATTATATTCTAAGAGGTCTGAATTTTTTTTAAACAAAAAATAAAAATGTTATTTGTAAATAAATCATTATTTGTACAGATCTCACTTTACTCAGCTAAGTTGCTGTCAATATGTGTCAAATCCATCTTCAAATAGAATTTACAAGTTTGTTCTACTTGACAAAAAAACACAGATCTAGTTTGAAAAGACCTGCATCATGAAAGTTTATGTTTGTTTGTTGTTTTTTTTTTAAATAAAGTAATACTACCAAGCATATTAATAACCCATTTTCTTTCCACTTAAGATGCTGAATTCATAATTTGGGAAAATGTAAACTCGTTATCCTTGTTCAAATATCCAAGATAAATGCCCACCTTTAAAGTTACCCCACAACATTTGTGTCTTGTTGTTTCCAGCAGGTTTTCTCTTGGAGAATGTTAGTTTACTGGTGCTTATTTTTAACTACCGTATGTAGATTTCTAGGGGGTTCCTACGTAGATGGGCCTGATCTACGGTGTATTTTATTTAATCCACATTTAAGCTGTACATGGAGTACAGAAAAATTTAAAAGTACTCCTGAGTTTACAGTGTTTCTCATTTATTGACATTAGAGTGATGATCAATTGAGGGCACATTCAAAAGTCCAAAGGAAGATTGATGAATCAATGCTGGCCCTTATTATGATTATATCATACAATGAGAAAAAGACAAACAAATTATTAAGGAGGGAATATCTGGAAAGCTAAATCGTTTCGTATCATAGAACAGATATATTACTCTCAACTGTATATATCTAAGTTCTGCCATTTTTAACATCTCCAATAGCTCCCCAAACATCAAACAAAAACACATCAGGAAAAGCAAAATCTCCCAGAACAGAGTCCAGGGCCTCAGCAAAGTCGTCAGGGTTCTTCTTGTCCTTGCCTGCCTCCACTATAGTGGTTGCTGCATAGAAAAGATATTAAAAATTAAAGATGCTCTCAAGTACTGCCTCTCTGTGTGTATGTGTGTATATATGGAATGTGTTTCCAAGTTTGAAGATGTTCCACTTCCCATCCAGGAAGCTTTTTCAATTCAAAGTGTCAGAAATAGAATTGAGTTTGAGGCTTTATAGAGTGGACCAAAAACACTTTGCTTTCACTTAGAAAACATTTAATTTGATTCAGCCACATAATCTTGTTAGGGATTGTCTAAAAATCTTTTTTTTAAAACAAAACCAAATGGTGTAATTTTTCACACTTTAACCATTCTCTGGACCATTTACACTACCCTCAGTGGAAAGCAAAATGCTATTGAGAATCACATTCATATCAGACGTTATATTGTTCTCCAAGCTTTGGCTATCCTCTTCATACTTGATAGATCGACTTTATTGATCTCACAGTACAAGAAATTAACTTGTTACATCGGCTCAATAGTCAAAAAGAAGAAGGTGCCAAAAGGAAGAAAAGGTGCATGGGGTATATCCAATATATACAGTGCGTTTTTTTAAGGCAAAACAAAGTGTTTTTGGTCCACTCTATAAAGTCTCAAACTCAATGCTATTCCTGACACTTTGAATTGAAAAAGCTTCCTGGATGGAAAGTGAAACATCCTAAAACTGGGAAACAAAATCCAAACTTGGAAACAAAGTCCAAATATTGCACCAGGAAGAAAGCTGGTTTCATGGTTTCCATAGTTACTTTGGCGATTGAATGAAGTTGTCCCAATGCAGTTCTTTACTACTACTAGTATCCTGGAGAAATTTTCAAAGTATCTTTTTTTTAACAGACTTCAGCTTTATCTGTTTAGTGGTGCATCTGATTGATTTTGATGAATACTCACAAACCATAAACTAGTTAAACTATATTCTTCTTCCATCATCTTAATAGTGGAAGTTACAGTCGAGTCAATGACACCCTAAAAATGTGGTGGACTGTAATAAATGTAAACCGTTGACCCAAATTTTAACACAAAAATTTCATAGAAAGCTATTTCAAAATTGTGTTTTATGTCTGTAAAACTCCCTGCATGGGCTAAAAATAAAAAAGGTCAAGAACAACAAATTACTAACATATTCTTTTACTTAGCAAATAATGATAATGCTTCCTTGAGGCAAGTTATCCAGAAATATGATTTATAGTCCTGCATCGGAAAAAAAGAATTTCAAAAACTTGGCAAAGCATTTTAAAATAAACACATAAATAAGGATTTCTTTGTATATAGGGATCTTGTCTGAACGGGTTTGCTTCCAAGGCTGTAAATATTAATATAGTTAACATTAAAAGACATCAATGCTGTCTGACTAGACTTACCCAGCTCCAGGTCTCTGATCCCCATGTAGCTCTCCAAAAGATCATCCACTTTCCTGGTGGCCTGTTCTTCAAACTCGTTCTGCTCGGGAAGCCAGCAAAAAAAAAAAAAAAAAAGCACAGAGGCATCTGCTGAAATGTGATGACAAGAGCCTGAAGGATCTGCAGTACATTCTCTTTTCTAAACATAACAGGCCCAAAAAAGATTTTCATTCCTGCTTCACCTCATGTAATATAAATATGCCATTGTTTATGCAGAACTGCATTGTAGTCCAAGTATAGAGATGCTCAGGCAGTCATTAAAATGGGTGCACACAGTACAAGTCAAATATACCTAATGTTAAAAGAATTATGATGCTTTTTGAAGCTTCATTAAGTAATATTATATTTGGCCTTTAAATAGCTTAAGATGATGCAGAATCTCTGAACTTTTGTGATGAACTGTTTCCAGTAACATTGTTTATGACTTCTTGGAAGTGTCATTTATGGTCAGGTCAGTGCACGGCTGTTCTAGCGTTCAGCATAAACACGAACATGTAAAAAAGAATTACAAGTAGACGATTAGATAAAAAAAAAAAAAAAAAACATCAGTTTGGATGTGTGTCTATGAATGTGCTTAATGCGCTTTCTGACCACATAAGGAAGTCGCAGCAGCCGTTTTTCCCACAGTTCATGTGAAACTCACCACTTCCTGAACTGTAGCTGCACCCTTAGAACGAAGCCGAAGTGTTTCTCTTCCGTTCACCAACTTGCCCTCATTCGATTTTGGTGCTTTTGTCCTCATTCCAATCATATCTAATCACATAAACAGGTAGACTGTCATCAAAAAAATCATGTCATTTCTGCTGCTTATTATCATATGCAGCATTTTTTTCTTTTCTGAATAATTATCCATCGAATCCAACCAACTTAGCTGTCTTATTATGAAAAAGATTATGTAGAGATTTACAGTTTTTTTTGTTTTTGTTGTTTTGTTTACAAGTTGGACACTATATTCCCACTCCTATATCTGGATGCTCACTAAGTTTTATTCATTTTCAAAAAAACAGATGAAACATTATGTTTGAGCATGGTTATGATATCTTAATGCAGATTTTAAAACTGCCCCAAACTGTTAACACGATTAATTTATAGTGCCAGGTTAGGAGTATCATTGTGTTTATGAAAAAGATAAAAAACTATTAAAAAAATAATATAAAAAAAAAAACTGCTGTTGTTTGGTGTAAAGCTAAACTTCTTCTTCTAAAACATTGTGGGATATACAGTAGACATCACTGACAAATTCAATAATTTAGAATATGCAATCTATTAACGATTTTAAAATAACCTTTTATCGGGTATTAACCATACTTTATTAGTTCAATTAGTTTTTTCATAGGTCTGATCAAATATTATGAATTGTCAAGTTTTCATTATCTGTTAGTGGACAATCATAAATAACAGAACTAGTAGACATTGAGTATATTTTCCTTTTGAAGAAGCCTTTTAAATCCTTCATACTCATGCATGTTTATGCATACATACCTGAGGCGTATATGGTTCCATGTGTACACACTAAGTTCTAAGCTGCAGCTGTAGATATATACAACCTGAATGATATTGTGTAATCACCATAGGTTTTCCTTTCCTCACGGTATACTGACTGGGTATCTATACCTGCTGCTCTTCAAGCTGGTTTGATGTTTACTTTTGGCCTTTACTTTCTTATTGCTGTTTGTTTGTGTGGAAGCAGATTTCGGGGAGTTGCCATCTATCTTCTGCGTTATTTTGCCATTTTGTTTTCTCTCCTCTCTCCTTCCTTTTTTCTATCTCTGTCTCTTTCTCCCCTTAATTCTTATCCCCTCTCCCTTTCTCACCTCCCGTTCTGTCCTGTTGTACAATTTTATTTCCTAAATCATTTTCAATAACGTTTCATATAGAAGTACCAAGCAGAACCTTAAGGCAATAACCGTAATATGTGCTAGTGAAAGCAAATCTGGTGGGCTACTATCAATTCCCAGAGATATATTGGGCAATCTGGGCACAAAAAAAGGAATTAATTACTAGAAAATGTTGCCTGATTTAATAGTGTATGATTACAGCCACAAGTGTTTGGGGGTTAGTCTACCAGCCTCTAGCACCATTGCTCCACCACAAACAAATACTGCTTTTCATGTGGGTAAAAAAAAGCCTAGTGTAAAACCTATTTGACCAAAGTGCCTTTTTGTTAAACATTAAATTGGTGACAGTTTTAAATGTTAATCTAAATCAACAAAAAAAAGCAGCTAAGAATGAGGCACGATTATTCAAGATATTTACA
>NW_015150533.1:359678-372486 GCF_000732505.1 Cyprinodon variegatus
GGCCATCTGCTCAGGCCGACTGGGGTTCAAAGAGAAATTCATATGAATGTATGTGTGTATATTCACGACTGTAATACACAGCGGCTCCTACAACAAATTTAATGTTCACTCTTTTAGGTTTGGTCCTAAGATGTCTCTCCATCTATTGAGTGTTTCTCCCACACAAGAACACATAGAAACAAATCAGGTCTGCAAGTACCGGGTTTAAATAAAATGGCCAAATCAAGGAGGCCAAATAAAAAAAAACAAATGAGGTGATACAATAAGGGAATTTGGCCTTGTTTACTCTTGCATGTGGGAGAGTGGAGGGATCTCATGTTCAGTGTTCTTGCAGGAGCTTCAACATGTCACCTTTTGTCATTTTTGCTTTCAGTCTTATCCATCATTATGCATCTTTTCACTGAAAGTCTTTAGGTATTTTATATAGACTGATATTGAGATTGTGTTCTGAAAATAGAAATTGCATGCCAGTTGCACTTATTGCTAAGGTGAGGTTGTAAATTAACCAGATCACACTATGTCATAAAGCATTTAAAATGAAAACAGAGGTTTAAGACCTTATTTTGGTCTGAAGGGCAGGAGAACGCCAGAGAGTTTATTCTGACAGTTGGTCTTTCATCTTAATGGGCCTTGACAACATATGAAGTTAACTATTAACCAACAAAAGAAAAGACAACCAGTTCCCATAGATTCGATCATTAAAAAGTTATTTTCCACCTAAATCCTATTTTGAAAAATAAATAAAAAAATGCCTGCAAAGAAGTCGTCCACTGGGAGGATGCCCAGGGGACAGCCCAGGACACAGGAGACTGTCTCTAAGATGACCTGGAAATGCCTTGAGCTGAATTTATCTGGGTAGAGGGAAGCCTGGGAGCCTCTGCTAGGACCTCTGGCCCCACAACCCGGTCATAGATAAGCAGAAAATGGCGACTACAAATATGAGAATGAGGTAATGTTGCTCTATTCTAAAATGAAAAGTAACTACTTAAAAACATTTTCTTGATTATATTTAAATTTTTCACGTCTTTGATTATAGTAAGGACATTCATCCACATGAGTCACACACTTATGATCCTTGGACATGAGGTGCTAATGTTCTTGTTTTGTCATTCTGCAGGATCACAATCATTCCTGTTTACTGTCCAGAAGGACCTCCATGAACAATGAACTTGGATACAGAATGGAGTTACACTTAAACGAGAGGGAACCAAAGATTCAGATCAGTACCAGGAAGTAACACAGTATCCTGTAGATTTTACTTTCCTGTCTGATAAGCTTTCAGTTCAGTCGTTCCCACTTGAAAAAGGAAACTTCTCATTGCTTTGTTGCATGATGAAAGAGATTAAGCTGTTTCAAATGTTCTGAGAGGTGGAACATTTCCTTCATCACGATCAGTAAGAAGTAGTGCTAATTTTTAGCACTACCTTTCAAGTATTTTTTTTATTAAAGAACAAAATACATAAATTATGTTTTTATGATCCTGTTAAGTTTTAGCACCATTTTTTTGGGAAGTTGTTTTCAAGTGCAGTAAGTAATATATAGTGATTGCAAAGTTTGACTTAAATGACAAAAATTCAAACATGTCATTCTGGAAGGAGGGGAGCATTTCCTGCCCTCAGTGCAGCAGTTTCTGGCAGATGATTCATAATAAAGTCATGTTCGTAAGAAAAGGACAAAAAGTACACATACAAGTATGTAGAGTTCAGTGATGTGGTAGATTTGAGAGGAATTGCACTTATTTCCTCTATTAAAATAAAATAAAGAGGCTGGGTGTGCTCGTCTTTGAGTTGCTTGGGGAACAAGAAAACATATTAATAATACCTATAAATATTATTCACCTCAGAAGACATCGTCTTGAGGTGAATAATTAACCTAACAGTTAAGCTTGGTTTGGCTTTAGGGTGAGCTGCTGGTGGATAAATGGCTGAAAAGAATAGAAAGGAAACTTTCTTTCTACTCTGTTCTTCAAGCTCAGTAAGACAATTCCAATTAAATATTTATAATATCATGAACATTGACTTCTCAAGGCAGTAAACAAGCTTTGCAAACAAAGTATTTTGTTTTTGATTTCTCTGTATTTTCATCTGTGTTTGTGTGAAGTGTTTGAGCATTAATCTAAACAGGGAGAGGAATGACGCAAATGAACCAGTGGAACTTTTTTCCAACTAGAAATTATGTTCAATGAATGTACTAAAGATTTGGTTCAGCTGGGAGGTAGAATCAAAATATGTTTAAGAAAAACTTTAAAGATTTGGTGTAAAAAGAAATGCTGTTAGGTTTTAAAAAATTTGGCAACTTTAGAGGAGTTATACCAAAAAAATTTTAGTTTTGATTTGTTTTCCTAAAACTTATTTTAAGTCATGTGAACTGAGTTTTCCTAGAATATTAACTTCCGAGGAGGATCTCAACAGGTTTCACATCTACAGCTATGGCAGGGCCACTAATTATCAAACCCGTTTTCTTCTTACTTTAATGATAAACATTAGGATTTGGTTAATTCTTTTTTTTTTTTACCTTACCGGATAGACAATGTTTCAAATTTAAAATAAATGAAAGCTGTAATATCGTTATGCTTTTTATTTAAGAAACAACAGCAAATAACAGAAGTTGCAAAGTTGTACTCCACCTAGGCCTATGAAAATCTCATTCACTGAAAAATAATAATGCCTCTGTGTTAAAGATTCTATATGGCCTTGGATCAAAAACTACTGCAATGAGTGCATAAGTGCACTAGCAGATTAAGTAACAAAAACAGGCCTATACTACATTCACCATAGAATAACAATAAATAAATAGAATAACAACAAAATCAGTACAATGAGTGCAAAATTGCACTAGCAGCAAATGGTCACAAAAAATAGGCCTGTACTTCATTCACTATGTCTGTCTGGCCTACTGTTTATGCCAGTGTGTGTGTGCAAGCGGAAAGAGGGTAGTGGCTAAAGGAAGCGATGTAGGAGGGCAAAATATGTTTAGAGCCACCACAGCACGGGAGTCAGAATTACGTACAGGAGCAAATGGATAAAATAGACCGGAGGGGGAAAAAACATGAATCGATAATACTCTTGCGGACGTGTCGTTGCATCAGATCATCGTGTGTTGGATAGATGCACCCATACAAAATGATTATTATTTTCATCCCTAATCAGGATGGCCTCCAATTCCCAGCATCAGACCTATAAATGCTTTCATTTTATCATACTATCCAGGCTACATTTATCCACAGATAGTTTGGTACATACTCTACATGTAAAAAAAAAAAATATATGTGATATAAATTCCTTTATTTCCCCACAATGTGGAATTTCGGAAATTCACTCTCTGCATTTAACCCATCCCCTTGGGGATGCAGTGGGCTGCCTTTATGTGACACGCAGATAGCAGTCTGGGGTTAAAGGTCAAGCTCAGGGACCCAGAGTGCAGGCTGTGGGGATCGAAGCGGGTACTTGCAACCTTCTCAGAGCACACTAGACCAACACTCCCATTAAATATTAGTGCAGTTGAATGGGATTTGGACTCCAATATTTCTTTTTGATGAATTACTTGTTCCACTCACCAAACGCTTTCTTGGGCTCGACAAGGCGAAGAGTGAAAGGAAGGCCTCTTGGTTGCTCCTTTAGCATTTTGGCGACCTCATAATGTCGACATCCTACAATGCTCTGGTCATTAATGGCTTCAATGTGGTCACCGACACAAACTGCCTTCAGTCGGTCAATGGTGCTGCCTTCTTTTATTCTCTGCAGGAAAAAAAAAGTTTGCACTCATAAATCCATGTAGTCATTATCATAGGTGTGGTCCATAAAAACATAAAAATTATAAGATTTTGTTTTGTTTGTAAATATTTCAACTGTATTAAAAGGTTAAGCAGCCAACAGAAGGCCAGATTTTCTGTCCTTTATTAATTTGGCTATTTTTCACCTTTATGAAAGCGTATCCAGCTCCATTGTCTGTGATAGTGAGACCCAACGCGTCTTCAGTCTTTGTCACCTCTACTTCTTTCGTCTCCCCTCTCACATGAGCAAAGATGAAGTCCTCTAGTCCAATTTGTCCTCCAAGCAGTTTCTGCATGTCCACTTTATGAGAGTTTAAGGTACAGAAAAGGATCTGAGGGCAGGATATGAACAAAAAAAGATGCTTTTGGAAGTCCCCCCTTCATTCAGTTGAAAATTTGACAAAACTGTTTTCTTACAGGTTTACCACTGCATATTACACTGCATATTGTTTTTATGTTTGTCATTTTATAACATTGCAAAGTAAAAAAAAAATACTTTGCAATGTTAATATAATAAGATGATACAGTTTCTATAAAAATGGAATATGTACTGTTTTTACGTTTTACAGTAGATGCAGCACATTCTGGCTTGGTTTTTTGTTTGGCTTTGCAGTGCAGTATAGAAAATGAACAGCAGAGAGCAGCAGCGAGAAAGGATTTAAGCATTTTTTTTTATATCACATGATCTTCACAATAAAAAATAACTTAAGAATCCTAACATGTGTATCAGTCAAAAATTTAAAAAGATAGAATGCAAAGGTATTTTATTGCACTTAACTCCCTCCATAGTTTATTCACAAAAGCTAATGTTTAATGTTTGTTTAATAAGTTATACGGTAATGTTATTCAATTAACCTACCTCAGGCAAATAAAAACCTAAACAACTAAAATGAAAATCAGACGTATAGGAAAAATGGAAAAGATTATAACTCAGAAAAGTTATATAAAGGTCTTTATTAAGATGCTGGCTGTTAACAGAGCAATGATAAAGAAAAGCTTAGAGCAGCAATTCATGACAAAGAAGCTCCAGTACTGATTAAGTACTGAGTAGTACACAGAAACTATTTTTTGATTAGTCCAGCATTTTTGTCTAGATAATTCTTTTCATTGTTGATTTTATTTTTTTTAATAGAGCATGTTAAAATATTAAAGTTGATCACAGTGCTTAATAGGACAAAGTAAAAATAATTCAGTGAGGATAAAAAAAAGATAAGATAGGTATAGAAAATTATGATAAATAGATCACTACATAACATTCTCATTTCTTAGATCCTGAATTTTAGTTTTCATTATATCTTTTATCATCAACTTTTACAGAAACACACACTTTAGAAAAATCACAAGGCGAATCCACATAATATTTGAATTGTACATTTTTATCTGAATAATTTAATGAAACCTTTGACTATCTTCAAGTTTGCTGATTTCTATGTTTTCTATGTATTACGGCAGCCCAGAGGTGTCAACAGAAATATAAAAGCTGAAACACTAATACAAAAGTTGCAACTCTAATAAAAAAAAAAGCTGCAACATAAAATAAAAAGCCGCATGCTAATACAAAAGCTGCAACATAAATTCAAAAGCTGAGACACTTATAAAAAAGCCGCAACATAAATTTAAAAGCCGAAACACTTATAAAAAAAGCTGCAACATAAATTCAAAAGCCGAAACCCTAAGACAAAAGCCACAATGGAAATACAGAAGCCACAACGGACAGAGCCGCAACGGAAGTCACGCAACAGTTTGTCATTATACATAACAAATTAACCTGCCAAAAAAAATCTAAGAAGAAGGAACTTTGCTTGTGGACAAGCAAATATTGCCCCTTTGATAAGTAAGGGAATTTTTTTTCGTTAGTTATATATGGTACAGGTGTACCGCTGTGCCAGGAAGTGGATTTACTAACAACTGCCAGCTTGATAACCCTGTGAAGAGAGAAACATTAGATTTTACGTTTGTGAGTCAGTGGTTACCATGGAAAGGAGTCAGTGGTTACTATGGAAAGGAGTCAGTGGTTACCATGATACTGAGTCAGACAATTTTGGATAGCTTGCATTGCTTAAGGACAGTATGGTGCATAAAACGGAGAATGTATCACTCAGAAATTTCCGAATTGGAGGTCAGAACTCCAACTGTATTGTATACTTTGGTTAAATTGTATAGCTCTTCCCCATAGACATGTTGAGTTGGTTACAATGAGGGTCTTTTATGAAAGCGACTTTTTCATTTGTGTGTTCTGCACATTATAAATCAACAACTGCCAATTATGGAACCATGTTTTAAGCCAAGGTAGAAAACATTGTTGTAATCTACCTAATGAGTAATGATGGTGCATACAGACTGTGAGTATTCGTATGAAGGCTAACTGATTCCTCCTGACTTTTACCAGGTTATGTTTTGTCCATTTTGTGGTGGGAACCCTCATGTCGTTCTGTCCTATTGTGGCTCAATAGGCAGAAATATTCCGTTTTTACAGGCTCATCAAAAGGACGGTATATTTTACCCTGAAAGTTGGTGATGTCATATAAATTACTGGATTTGTACTGTTTATTCATCATTCAGTAAATATAGATAAAATGCAGTTTATGAGTATGGCACATTTTCTATTCTTAGATCTGGTGTCTCATTTCTTCCCCTCAGATCCTGAAACCACAACTGCAGATGATCTTATGATTTCTGCTATACAAATAAAATAGCCTTTTATGAAATACTTCAGGATAAGATATTCTGCAGTTGGTTTCAGGATCTGAGGGGAAGGGATGAAACACTGGATGTGAGAAAGTAAAAATAGCCGTATTCATAAACTTTGTTTCATACATCATTTCTGAATTATGAATAAACATTACAGTTGCAGCTGTATCATAAAAATAAATAGCTAAAAATCATGTATTGTGATTTGTGTTTTTTATTTTTTTTTTAGATTGTGTCTCTCACAGTAGACATGCACATATGATGACAATTTCAGACCCCTCCATGATTTCTATGGGAGGACAACTTGCAAAATAGCAGCATGTTCAAATGTGTTTTTTCCTTACAGTATTAGTTTTGCTGCTGTTGAATTTATGTTTTGGCTTTTGTATTAGTGTTGACACCTCTGGGCCACCATTGGTCTATTAGCATATAAGTAGAATAAGTGGCATTAGTACATTTTAGATTTTTTATTGTGAGTCAATAATGACAGTTATACAATAGTTGGAAATGGGTCTTACAAAATGCTGCACTCTCATTTTTAGATGCATCTCTTTTAAAGATCTGTTTCCCCTTATTCATATTTCTGGTTTCAAACTAACTGACAAGAACGATCATGAACCTTCAACTTCAAGGCCAAGCTCTGTTCAAAAGTCCATTAAAAAAACCTCCAGATAAATAGGCAATGCATTATCTTTTTTATCCTATTCAAAAGATTTTTTTTTTTTTTTTTTTTTTGCCTGTAAGGCAGTGGGGGCTGGAGTCCAAGGTTGTTAGTCAAATCTGCTCTTTACAGTAAATGCTGCACCTCTTTATCCATTTGAGGTCAAACGCATGTGAATCACATGTGGAGCGCCTTACATTATCTAAAGAAAGTCTTTCTATAAATTTGCATGAGGTCCAGTGTTCTGCAGCAACATTTCTTGATGCCACACCTATTAAGGTATTAACAATGTCCTGAAGATAAATCATAGCAACTGTATGCTGTTGGCAATTGTTGTTTGATAACTAACTGTATGCATTTATCAATTTTTTATCTTGAATGTATTTGCTTGTTTGGAGTTGTCTGAGTGCTGCTACTACCTGTTTGTGTGAAGGTTACATGCATATGTACCTAATGTCAAATTAGATATAAAGACTTACTTCTCAAGGAACCACTAAATCCTTTCAGATCTGATATCTTTATTTTACTTTCTTTCTATTTCACTGTGTATTGGTTGCATTTTGCGACAAATGAAAGCAAAGATATAAAGAGACAGAGATAGTAGTAAGCTGTCTTACATGATAAACTGTTATCTTTTATATGCATACCAAAGGCCTTCATGGTGGCCTTCATAACTGATAAGTAGTCAATATAAGGCCAGTGGTGCAAAAAAATGATTTTATTGCTGAATACGGGAAGATGACCTATCCATGAATTCAGGTAAGTAGAAACAACAAGTTTAGCAAAGCAATTAAACTTACCACAAATATGCATCAATTACATTTTACAATTTTCTTTCACATCCTGTACTTTTTCTTTGTTTTGGGGTTGAAATGTTTCTTGATTTCTCATGTGCAGCATGTTGTAGCTTAAAGGGTTTTTTATTGAACCTTCATTCATTTTAGTGTATAATTCAGCTTTTCTTCACATGACTTTATCATGTCATTGCAAAGTACTTTTTTTTCTATTTTCTTTTCCATGTCAGGCACTCTTATTTGTCCTGTTACTAAAATTTGTGGTTCAAATGTACTTGCTTGGCCTATGACATCACAAATGTTATTCTTTAGCTTGCTTCACCTGCTCAGGATTTATTTCAGAAACTTCCTCTCTGAGATATATAAAGCAGTTTCCTTTATTTGGTTGTTTTTAATCATTTAAATCAGTAATTTAAAAAAAATCTGACTTTGCTGTCTGCCTTTAATACTGGCAGCAAAGAGCAATCCTGTCTCAAGGACTCTAAGTTAGTTATCTGTTGACTGTCGGCACCTGATAGCCCACTACCGGCCTCTTTACTTTCAGTGCCTTATCTATCCCCTTCTTTAGCACTTTTTTTTTCTTCATGCTATGAAAACAAACCTAATTGCCAAAAAAAAGGGTGTGGAGGGGGTGGAGGGTGGTTATTAGACCAACTGGGAAGTATAAGAAAAATATTACATGTTACTTTTTTTCTTCTTTTTTTTAACCTTTGAACCCTAAACATTTTTTTTCTAATGCTTTTTTCTTTACTCAAAATATGAGATCTGGTCAGATTCAATTGGCAAACATCAGTGAACATTAGTTTTCTAGTTTTGCAACATATTCTGAAAATTATTTAGGTCTGGACTTTTATTCTCTTCCAGCTATTGTGTATGTTTGACTGAAACCATTCAGCTGTAGCCCTAGGAGTATTTTAAAAGTTGTGGTCCTGCTAAAGAGGGAACCTCTGTCTCAGTCTATCCGTTATTTAACAAAATTCACCAATATGTAGCTCAACCTTACCATACAATCTGACTTGCATGCCTCTCCATGCTGAAAAATAAAACAATACTATAAAGAAGAATAAGACTTTCAAGATCGTTGCAATGAAATACAATTGCCAGCAGCACTTAGGGAAGCATATATGTAGTTAAGTTGTACAGTATAAGAAATAAACACTATTAATGTAGTGCAAAAAATGTATAGTAGTACATTTACTGAACTGCTGAGATGTAGTAGTGTAAATGTCATAGTGCAGCTTCTGTTCGCTGCTGCACACGTGGCCAAAAGTCTGATGATGCTTTCATCTAATGAGAGTGTCTTCTTACATGTGTCCTGACAAACTTAAAATACTTCTGGCTTTCTCTCAGCAGCAGTTTTCTTCTGGTTATTCTTCAGTGAAAGCTTTTTGTTTTAAAAGCATCACCTGAGGATCTCTGCAGCTCCTACTCCTATATACCATGGGCTTTATCCCTGCTTCTCTTATTAAAACCCTACTTGACTTTCTTGCCCCTTCAGGTAGACAGCCACGTCTTTGTAGGTTTGCCATAGATTGTCCATAGATGGAACAGTACCCCGTGAGATGTTCAAAGTTGTATCGTTTTCTAAAAACTTTTCCAAAATTGTATCCCTGATGTGTCTGGTTCTTCATCTTCACTATCAATCGTTCAAAAACAGCTTCCAAGGCCATCACAGAAAAGTTTAATTAATACTAAAGTTTAATAAAAATTTTCCTCAGAAATGATGTAACCTCACTTCTTGAAGTTTTTGGAATCCTTCTCATGGTTTGAGTTTTGCTGTACTGACTGTATTAGATTTCTGTCTTAACAACAATTTTAAAGTTGGCCTCTGTTTTCTAGAATTACTATCACTGAGAAAGAGAGAGGGGTACTGTTACACCTAACAGACTAATAGACTTATGTAACATGTGATAAAAATTCATTAGGTGTATTTCATACAAATTCTTACGCAGAGTTTGCTGATAAGAAAACTATAGCTAGTTCTTTTTTTCCACTAATGAGTATTATCAGCGCAAATGAGTCCAAAGTCTGGCAGTGGTGGGTTCAAATAATCAATAAGGCTACATCTTGGAGAGAAAGAAACACTAGAAGGAATACCTAAAACATTTATCACTAACCAGACAACAAAACTGCAACAATTAAAAAGTTTCTTTCTTTCAATTTAATGAGAAATATGATTTTGTATTCTTGTTACCTCTGAGGGAGAAATGTTGAAAACCTCAGCAATCTTGGCATACAGTTCCTTGACATTGGTGAATCCATGAATACGCCCTGTTGGGCTCCCATGAGCCAGCTGAGTGTGGAAGATGAGCCTGGGTCTCGGGTACTCTGGTGGTCCTGCTGGCGGTGGTGATGGGGGAGGAAGTGGAGGAGCTGTGGGCTCTGAACATCCTTGATTCTGGCAAGGGGCCTTGTGGTCCTCCATGGCCTCTTCTCTAGATATCTTGGAGTCCTGTGGGCTCATAACCTCCCCGTTCTGCATCGGCCCAAGCTTGGAGTGTATCCACCCTGATGGTTAGCAGCTGTGACAAAAAGAGAATAATTTGCTTACCCACGCTTTGTTGATCAAACGCCACAGCTAACCAGTCTCAAGCCAATGGTGGTGAGGAGAGCACTTCAATAAATGATGAGAGGAACCTTGTAATAGTATCTGATAGAGGCAAGCTAGGCCCTGCCTGGAAGAAACCCAACACCCTCTCAGTTTAGGATTGTCTGTGTTAACCTGAGTTTATTTGAGCTCAAAGACAGAAACAAACAACTATAAAATGAACAATATAAACTTTTTTGTTCTATAAAGGGTCCCTTGGACCTCTAACCCTCAGTGAAAACTTCATAATATGTCAAAGACATGACCCTTAACATGTCATCGGTGCTCTGAGGTATGAAAATGTCCAGCTTATGAGTAAAATGACTCCCACACTTGGCAACACAGACAATACCCCAGTGTTCCTGGTAAAATGATATCCGGGTAGGCAGTGAGGCGTTCCTGTTCACTAGTCTAACTTAATAAGAGGTTGTTGCTGGGGTGAATTCTTGGTGTTGCCCTGACCTTTTTGATCCATCCCACAGATATATAACAATTAAGGCAGATAAACAAATGTTGGTATTTTTTCTGGGTTTTTTTAAGCTTTCAGATTAAGAGTGATGTCATCATCAAACTGGGAATTTCCACTCACACATGGTAAAACAAGGAATCCTGCTTTTCCATTTCCTTTTCAATTTTAAAATACATGACAATCATGATGTGTAGTTCACTAATGTTAGTCTTCTGACCTCTTGTACCGCCTTTCATCCCCTCATGTGATTTGAATTGGGAAAATTTTCAGGATATGTCATGCAGTAGATCATCTGTCTCTTTGGTCTGAAAAGTCCACAAAAATTCCAGATTTCAGCGTCAGATGGGATTGTGTCATTAGCATTATAGCCATATCAGATGATGGAATAACACAGTTTCTGTTAAGCATATTTATTTAATTATACGAAGAAGTGGCTGGGGAGAGGGAAGTCTGGGCCTCCCTTCTTAAGCTGCTGCCCTCACGACCCGACCCTGGATAAGCGGAGGAAGATGGATGGATGAATGGATTTAATTATAAGAGTTTGTGTACAATACATTTTGATAAAAATGTATTCAATCTATTTTGTTTTTTTAGCAGGAATTATTAACGTGTGCAATATCACTTTATCTTACCTGGAACAGTTCTCATGTACCTCTAGAGGACTCTTATTGCAGAGTCATAGCCTTGAGGAAATGGTATTTCTTCTTTTGCTCTTGCATCATACGCACATGTACCTCATACATAAATGGCACCGTTGCAGCTGCAAGTGCGTCAAAGCCTTGGTTTTCCAGGTCAAGGATTTGCTATACCAGCAAGGTCTTCCAAGTACTGTTAAGCACATTTTAGGATGTAATGAGTTAAAAAGAAAGGAAACTGATAGTAAAGCAGAGTATATTTCCTTTAAAAAAATATATTCAACAGAGAAAACAAGTGAAGGAGTCCCTAAATAAACCAACCTAATATATTTGCAAAATTAATTTACGTTTATCAGTCATACACAACCAGATGTTTATTTGCACATCAGTTGAAAAGGCATGGGCTGGTATTAGATGATGTGTGATAACGTTACATAAAAACACCTCATCTTCGTGGTATTTACGTATGCTGAAATGTGGATAATGACAAAAAAATACCTCAAAGATTTTGTTTAAAACCATAATGCAACATTTAGGTTAGCATTTTAAGATGACTGTTCTTTTTTAATTTTACACTGTAAATTGGGCATTCTATAATTGTGCTGCTTTAAGTAGATGCATGACGGAATAGCTCTGCTCAAAGAACAATTCTCAAAAAAGTGAAGAACATGATGCACAAAAAGGAGCCTCCTCTTCTCAGGATTATTAAACAACAACAAGGTGCCTTAATTAACAGGCCTTTCCAGATCCAGTGCAAGACAGATCGCAGTACAGAAGATCTGTCCTTCAGCTATTAACACCTACAACAACTTGTTCAAAAACATTTAATGAGTTAAATCAACATTTAATTCCCTTTGGGGTTTATAACGTTTTTTGAAATTTAACTGAATTGAAATATAAGATGCGTTGTTATTGATAACTCCCTAAATATACCGTGTTTTGCTCTTTGAATTCAGTTTACTTAATAAGATGAAGATATGGGCTTTGACGCAACCCAGGACCTTCACATTTTCTTAATACTAGATGATACAAGTAATAAATAAAAAATTCTATGAAAATAAAGAAACTAATGTCACACATTTTTTATATACATATATATATGTGTGTGTGTGTGTGTGTGTATGTATGTATACTGTATACTATATACTATATATGTTATCAGCGTTAACGCAGCACGTTAATACAGATAACGGCCCACC
>NW_015150533.1:372682-375212 GCF_000732505.1 Cyprinodon variegatus
TATATATATATATATATATATATATATAGCTACGGGTAGTCACATGTTTGTTAACATGGTGTGTACCACACTCAACATGGACCAGAGGGAGCAAAGAAAAGAGTTTAAACACCATGAAGAAGCAATTTCTCAGAGTTATCACAAGGCTGCAAGGATCATTCCAGAGCTCCATTTGACTTCAATCTAGTATTCCTATTGGTGCAATTGGTGCAGAATCATCATGTTGTGTCAATGTTGACATTGTAACCATAAATAGATATTTATATATTTTGGATCAGCAAAATTTATAAAACAATAATTCATATGCTATATTTTATTTTCAGTCAAATTAATAGTTTTATTTTGCATCACTCTAGACATTCTGGGGGTGTATTTTTTTGAAATGTAATTTTTTTCATGAAAAGCTTGATGTGGATTTTATATTTGTATTACTTATTACTTATTTTGATAATTCTTTGTAAAGCAACATAGCAACATGGTGAAGTGGTTTGAGTCTTTTATTGTTTGAATCCCAGTTGCGTCTAGAGGAGCGTCTTGCATAAAAGCTAATGGCCAGCCAGTGAGCAGTTTGTAATCACTTGCTGTTGAGATCACTCAAAATGGGAGCGGCTATATGTATCTTATCACTGAGACTTATCTTAATAATGTATATGTTTCCACATAGATGGCTATGTTTGTAAAGTTATACATCAAGTATTTCCTCCTTTATATAAGACCTGCTCATTGGCTCTATAGAAATTATATTGTTTGTTTAAGATCAAGGGTGAGTACATACAATACAGGCTTAACAACTTAGTTTGTAAATATTAGCAAAAAGTGTGGTGTTATAAGAAATTTCTTTGATAGTCATTCTTAAAGTCTGAATTTCATTGTTGCTGAGAGCAGGAAGCATTTTAGTTTGATACTTTAGTGATGTGATTTATATTAGCTTTCTCTAATTGCAATCAAATATTTATGAATTCTCTATATCCGCATCACTCTCTTGCTACTAAATATTTGCAGCAATAATATTTACCTTCTAAAAATAAGTATGCAATGAGTAATAGACAGTAAAACCCTGTGCTGTTTGGTTTCATTTTAAACATAAAGTTGCCACATAAAAATTTGGGAGGAATAACAAAAACTTCTGCTGTTATTAAATTCTTTTATTCAGTCATCAATGTTTAAAATGAGTCACTGTTATAGGAATTTAGTTAACAATTCAGTTCCAAACGAATTGGAGCCATTTTACAAAACCTGCCCTCTAAATGAATTACGTATAAGGTTCACGTCCCAAAATATAATCATTCAAATCGCAAACTGACACACAAGGAGAGTTGGTCTTTGTGTCTTATATCCAAGGGTGGCGATTTGTTTTGTCAAATTAATAATCTATCCATCATGCTGACATATAAACACAGAAAAAACAGTTTTGATGCATGCTGAGTACATGCCACCCTTTTACACATATCCTTAAAGTGGGATTTTCCTTTCTGTCTGTTCCTTGTCACGTGTCTGTGGGGCAGCATGAAAACTTGTCATCTGAGTGGTGTGGACCAGACTGTGTGAGGGTGGTGTGTTTGCTGTGTCATGAAGCCACACACTGCCTCTTCTGTTCCTGGTAGTGCCTAAGATGCCTGTGTGGAAGCTAAAAAAAGTTTAATTGCTAATATCTTTTTGGCTCTTAAAGCTCTATTTAATAATTGTTTCATATTTATGCAAGTTTGTTGAAATTGGCGACTCTAATAAAGTTTTGTTTAAATAAGTGTTTGAGGCTTGCAATCTGAGGTATGAATCTTTTCACATGTAAATGCGAAAAAGCTTAGCACTTTTTCAAGTCAGGGGACTCCAAAGAACTCTACACTACAGTCTAGGGTGACCAGGTTTTTTAAAGGAACAGTCAGACATTTACTCATTAATGCACATATTCATTGGGGTTAGCTACATTGTGACCAGAGCACCCCACAACACTAACAAAAAGAAAACTACCGGTACCTTTCACAGGCTCCGACTGGCTCTCTGACAACCATCAGTAGGCAATGTGGTAAAATGTCTTGCTTAAAGACACAACTGCAACAGAGCTGGTTTTTGAACCAACAACCCTCTAATTGCAGGATGTACTCCATCATCTTGTGCTACAGTTTATGATTAGTGCATAAGCATAAAGTAGAAAGAAAACTACAAGAATCACAATTTTTTATAAAAACAAAATTTTTTGTCATATTTGTACTCAGCCCACTGAATCCATGTTTAGCAAAGTCAACAGTAACAGAGGACAACTGTTTGGGGAGAATTTTAAATGTTAGGTTTTTTTTGTCCACTCTGCAAAATATTTAAGATCCGTCGGACTGGATGGTAAGGTTAAGTACACGTCAGTTTTCAATATTCCCAAATGGATTTCGGTCTGCAAATTGATTAAGCTATTTTATCACATGAACATGCTTTGATGTGAGATGGTATGAAAACCGTAAAGTGTCAGGGTTCTACCCTTTGTTAGGTTCATTTTTACTTTCTCTGTAATTTTGTGTCTTTGTAGTTCTTTTCTGGCAGT
>NW_015150533.1:375524-380823 GCF_000732505.1 Cyprinodon variegatus
TCCTTTCAGATTTAGTCTTCAAATCCTTCAAATATGATTAAAACTATACTTCCAAATTTATTTTCTTACAAGCTAAAATTGTGCTCCTTGTTTCATTTCTTAGAATAAAAACAAAACTTTAGCAAAAATTTGATTCAAACATTTTTAATGAGATGTCAATATTAGTGGGAAATGGTTTACAACTATAAAAAAGATGTAGCTTCCAACCTAATGAGAGGAAAAACAGTTAAAAAAAAGAAATGTTACTGTATGGTGAATAATGAATGCAATTACTTTATCAAAAATGTAAAAAAAAAAAAAAAAAGTATTATGTGCATTTTCTTGTACTTTCAAAACCATTATTTATTTATTTAGACCTTAGAGCAAATGGTTTAGGAGCAAAGCCCTGTCTGGCTTCTCTAAACTATTTCACATAAACCTTGTAACCTCGTAAACCAGGGGTGCTTTTCTTTACTATAATACACTTCTTTGTTTTAACCTTTCACAACAAATCATTTAATTTTATGTTTAAGGTTGTGACAGCAACACGACAAACTTCAAAGGAGGGATTACGTTTATGTGGTACTAAACGCTCAAGCTTCGCATTCTGTTGTTTTCCTTTTCAATAAAATCAATTGTCGCACCTTGGACACAGAGGTTAAGGTTCAGGGTCGGCATATAACTCTCACGAGATTCTTTTTATTAGTTATTGTGTCAGCATGCTTTAACTGTAATTTAGCTGAAAAGTCAACACCCATCTCTTACAACCTGTTACACATTGACAGTGTAACTGACAAAACATGCACACTATGACTAAAACTCATCTGACTTCTTAATAACACAATATGTCAATACACCATCCTGTAAGGAATAGCTATTGCCCTTTTCCCTTTTATTTCATTTTGAAAAAGAATACTTTAATAATCCTTCAGAGAAATTAGGTTGCAGCCCCTGTTTTTAAGTTAACATTTATAATAATAATATATTTTATAATTTATCCCAAAAATATGAAACACAAAAAAGAATATAGATTGATTGATTGATTGATTGATTGATTGATTGATTGATTGATTGATTGATTAATTGACTGACTTTATTGATCTCACAATGGGATATTACTCATTAGATCAGCTCAAATGGTCAAAGAAGAAGAAGGTGCCAAAGGAAGAAAAGGTGCATGAGATATATACAGCATATACAGTGCATCCACATATCACAGCCTTTTTTTATTTTTATAGTAGGATCATTATGCAGGGCTTTGCACAGGGTGTTTGCATGGGTATTTATATATATGGATATTTATATATAGTTATTGCACTGGGTGTCAAAAAAATAAACAGTTTATTGCGCCTTAAAATTGAAAAAAATAAAAATAAAAAATTAATAGAAAAGAAAACAAACCTGTAAAGCATTTGCACAGTAGGGGAAAAGACATTTAGATTCAATCATAATTATAATCAACAGCAGAATAAATTATATGTTATATTAAATCTAAATATTTTCTTGTATATGTATTGAGATAAGTACAATTTGCAGTGCCCTGCCCAAGAGTGGTTAGCTCACAGTTGTTTTTACGATATTTCGTGATAGAATAGAATAGAATAGAATAGAATAGAATAGAATATCCCTTCATTGTCCCACAATGGGGAAATTCTGGTGTTACAGCAGCAAAACGATTATATAATTATTAAAAAATATTAATAAAATACATTGAACATAACAAACCCACTTTATTTAGTGTGTACCACATATTAGGCTATGAGGATTTCTTCAAAATTTGTGGATAAAGCAATAACCATAGCCATATTATCAGGTGCCGTTATTTTTATTAGTAAAACCCAAAACAGTTAAGCTAAGACAACCCAGCATTACCAAATAAGGACATGGGCGGCCTGTAAGGAGCCAGCCTCTTCATTCTGATTGGATGGCTCGACTGACATGACTTTTTTCCCCCTGGTTTCCCCGCTTCTGATTGGTTCTTTGACTTGGTCCGATTTAAGATCATTATCCTAATCAGCCGTGGATGAAGTGAGGGGAAGAGGAGGTGGGAAGTTAAGAAAAAAAAGCAGAAACCAAACAACAACGGTGGAGTTTGGCGTGGAGAGGGGTTTCTACGCGAACCGACCGACCACCACCACTGGCTGAGGGAAGAATGCTTGAAAACAAAAGAGAAAGGCTGAAAACCTTCCTCAGGAAGATTGACGAGAAGGCCATTGTCAGACTGAAACACTTCATGAAGGAGAGGTGAGCAGAATGAACGTGGCTAGCTCATCCGCTATTTGCCGGGTAACGTCATCCCAGCTGGTGGCTGAGGATGTTCAACGTTTATTAGACGAGAAAAAAGCTTTGTCTAAAGAGCTAGCTTATCTTTCCATTCTATTTTATTGGGTGTATTGTTCTATTGGAGCCTATGAAGTATGATTTTTGTACGAAAGGAGACCGGTCTTAACTGGCACAAACTGCTAGCATGCTAGCATTCTTTCTGGTTGAGGATGTGGCATTTAAATTGACATCACATAATTTGTCCTGCATCATCAAGTAACATCTCCTAAATTGTTGTATATTAATTTTTTCTATCGTGTTTTGTTTTGTTTTTTTGGATTAATACCACGTCTCTACTTTCTTTATCTCCAGTTATACCACCAACCTGTAATCAATCTCTTAATTTATGACAAAAGCACCCAACCTATTTTTTTTTTCCCTCAGCAGTTAGTTTTACGAGTGATCACCATTTATTGGCTTCCCATTTCCATGACATCTCACTATAACTCATCTCAGTGCCTGACCCAGATTAGCTTCACTGTTGTGTTGATCTATTTTAATCCACAGGAGTATGTGTAATCCGGTCAGTTTAAACAAGTAACATTGCCAGTGGAATAAACATGAAAAATAAATAAATAAATAAATAAATAAATAAAAATAGCTGTTCTAGATTTGGTCGTTAATAATATTATATTTAGTCGATGCTCCCATGCATGGGCTGCCATAACATCATATATTTTTTCATCCATCATGGTTGATTATGATTTTTTTTTTTTTTTTACAGCATCTACCTAACCATACATTAACTATGCATCTTCCTAAACATACATACTAGATACAACACCCCTCCCCACACACACACACCCAGGGCAACAGTTGTCAAATATCACATAGTACAGTTTGTATTTTCGTAGAAAATCTATTATTAGTTTCCATGAGTCCAGCACAGGTGGTCAACACAAGGTTATATAAATGCTCTCTGTATCTCCTGTCAGTTTCCGCTGTGTAATATGAGTTGTTCCTTTGACGCTTCTAGCCATAGATAGCCATTTGAAGGTGTCTGAGAGCCCCTTCCAATCAGAATCAGCCGGCTGGTTTATCAGTCATGCTCTGCCTCTGCAGTGTGGTATGTTGGGTGATAATCAGTTTGAGCAAAACATGCATGCCTGGCCCATATATGGGCTATAGTGAAATAAGGAACTTAAACCATTGTATGCACTCTACCTTTTGTTTAATTATGTTTTTTTAATAGAAACTGTACTTGCTGGAAGCAAATACAAAGGAAGCTCTAGTTCTGCAGATGGCTATAAGATGCTTTATATACAGGCTTGCACAGCACACTGTCGGAGCATTATGAATTACCCTGGTTATAGGGAAGTGGAGCTGGCACAGCTGCAGTGCATGCAATTGCAGGATTCTGGAATAGACTGGGTGTGGCGGCTTTGCAGGCTCCAAGAAAGATGCTCCCAGGGCCCACAGCGTCGGCGCTGCTGTGGGCTACGAATGCTCCATGGGTCTTAATCATACGTATGCCAGGAACTCCGGTTAAACCTATTTCCATGGATAAATACCACATTTGTAGGACTGTTTATCACTTAATAACAAGTTGTGCCTAACCACACATGGTTGGAGTTGTGGGTATCTTCTCTGACTTCTCCTAATGACTGACTACCTCATTGCCGTTGTAAAACAGCCAAGAAAATGGTTGTGTTCTTTTTTGTTGCTTTACTTTATGAGACTTATGACACTTAATGTGTTTAACTGATTTCTTCTATTGCAGACGTTAATGGTGGAAATGAAACGTTTTTATTTGAACATTAGCGTTTAGGTTTTTCAGCCTTCATAATAATTTTTTTTACCCATCTATATGTCAGTAGCTTTATGCTGGCAGTACAGTGGCCCTAAAGAAAGCCTCTTTCTGTTTCTGTGCCCTTTTTTTCATTGACGAAGTGGAGGGATGTGTTCCAGCCAAAAGGCCGTGTTACTTCCTACTCTAAAACGCATAACTACACTTGTTCAGCAACTATACAAAGAAACATTCTCCTATTACACTTGGGGAAACAAGCAAAGTTTTGTTTTGGGTTTTTTCTTTTTTTTTCCTGTTTTATGCTGGCAAGCTGCCTCAAAATGTTATTTTGTGAAGAAAGCCCTGCCTTTAATGCGTACTCTTCAGTAGCTCATTTATATTTAATCTATATGATCTCTTTCAGTGAGAAGCAGAATATTTCAGTAGCATTTCCTTTTTGTTTGTTTTGATGAATCGGTTCTTTTTCCAGGAAGTAGGCCAAATGTTAAGTTTACCAAATTAACATATCTTTCACACTCGTCCCAGAGGTGACAGGGAAGTAATTACAATCTAAGCATAATTTTCAAACATATTCTCAGTGGGTGATGGGGAAATAAGTTAAAAAAAAATTATCCTTGGCTGTCCACAAGATGGTGCTGTCACACCTCGTGGATGTGTTTTCGTTTTCAGACATTTCATGTGGTTTGAAGAATGCATTTGAGCCCCACATGTGAACCTGAGGTTCACGTTGTTGCAGCAGCTGTATCAGTCATGGGACATTGGCTCGGAAACAGTTTTGTTTTTTTAGGGGGCTAGCGTGGCAGACCAGCTGACGAGGCTGGTGTCTGTGGGCGGACCACTGGGGTCATCTGTCTCTGCTACAGGGCCAGAAAATTAAAGCAACAGATCTCCATTTCTCAGAGAGTCCTTCCTATGGTTTTCAGTTTGCTGAGCTGTAGAAATCAGTCTGCACTTTATTCAGAAGACCAATAGAATCTGGTACTGTTATAAAAACCCTCTTTTAACAAATAGGTAGGCCATTGCCCCTTCTTACAAATAGCGATTTAATTGGTAAAACTTTTCTATACTGTCTGAATTAAGAATCAGAATCAGAAATACTTTAATAATCCCAGAGGGTAATTACTTTTGTTACACGCTTCAGTTACAGTTTTATATGATATATACACACATCCAACTACACAATATAATAAAGACAAAAAATAAGAATAAAAAGAGATAAAATTTATACACATATAGCTCTTCTGTGTGTGT
>NW_015150533.1:380873-398326 GCF_000732505.1 Cyprinodon variegatus
TATATATATATATATATATATATATATATATATATATATATATATGCGTATATCTATGCATATGTAAAAACTAAATCCAAATAAAGTGAGACTGTTAAGCAGTACACGCTATCATTAAACATAAGCATGACCTGGTGTCTGCCATTGACTGCTTATCACAACTTTTCCCTAAGTTAACAGTTGTTTCCATTTGAGTATCTTTCAGATTGGAAGACTGCACAATGTGTTATCTATTGAACACTTTATATCATGTGATTAAAAGATAAAACAAGATCTTTTTGCAGTCATTTCAGTAGATAGCGTGTAACCTCACATTACTATTGCAGTCTTTGTATCCAGAACAAAGGGTTGCATCCTTTTAAAAAGCCTTATGAGGATGGTCAGAAGCGTGTTTGTGATGTTTTTATGGTGCCTAAATCTATTTCTGACCCGACTGAACCACAGCGATCATCATCTCGATAGTCGCATGTTTGCACTGGAAACGTGGCAGTTAGGGTTGAAACGGGAGAGTTGAGTAAGTGATATATGATGACCTAAGTGGAGTGACGTGACGAGGACCAGTAAACTATCTTGAGACATTTTATAGAGGCGTCATATGACAATCCTGTGAAGAGAAGCTAATCCTTAGAAAATTAAATGATGCACTTTATTGCATTTCCTTGATCTGGCTGTTAACGTTTGACCTTTTTTGGGTTAATTTTTATTTATTTTATTTTTTTTGTTATTGTTTTGTCAAGCTTTTAGGCTTTCCATACATTGAAGTTGTGCCCCATGGCCTTATTCCTTAATTGAATAGGGACTAAGCTAGCTATTGTTATGCATATCTTCCCTGTTGCTTTTAGGGTCCCCATCAGGTTACAAATGAGAATAGGGTATTGAATAGTTTAGTTTGGTATTCCAGCATGCAAACAGCCCTTTAACATTTATTTCAACCCCCACATTTCCACTTACTTGCTCTTACTTACTGTTTCCACAGCAACACAGTTTAACAAAGACCTAAGCTGGGAGAGTATTTTTGGCTTTGGGACACAATTGTTTCCTTTCTGTTAAAAGTGTTATCTTGCTGTATGTTTCTGGTCTAGGGGTTATTGTTATAATTAGGTTGGAGTTGTTTTCAAATGTTGCAATAAACCAGACCTTTAACCTCCTTGGAGATAGATATTGAGGATATAAGTGCAAAGGTTCTAAGATACTGCCATTTAGCTGCTCGATAGCAAACGAGGCAGCAGAGTTTGTAAGATCACGGAAGGAAAGGGAGACACATTTCAGCATGGAGAAAATGAAAAATTTGCTAAGTGAACAAAGAGCTTTGGATGGATCTAAATGTCCCAGGGATGTAAAAATGTAAGTCGGATCCTTTTATGTAATATTATCTTACTCACTCATTGTAAGAATAAGAAGAGATGTATGTATGGTTTTGAAATCTAGGGACATAAATGTTGTAATTTTGCTGTTGAGAACACAAGGATCCATTTCCTTTTAACTTTCATTTTTTATTTTTCTACTTAAGCCACAAGATAAGATACGTTTTGTTTTCCGAAACTGTCCTGTTTTGTGAATAAGTTACCAGAACATATGCAGATAAAAAATGGCTACTAATGTGTTCTTTTGGTGATCTATCTCCGAACGTGACAGGATAAACAGTACTTTTGGTATATTCCTTTCTTGTGATCTTAAGCTTTCACCAGATATGTTATCAGTTGTTTGGAATGTTTTTGATTTTTCAGGTGGTGATTAAGCTAGTAAGAAAAGTGTTTCTTTCTTGGCGGCGGGGGTGGTTGTTTTTTTTTGAACCAATGCTCTGTGGTTTTGCACTTTAGAGTCAAAGGCCAATTTCCCAGCATGAAACGTACCCGACCCCCCTCGGCCTCCTCTTGCTTTCTATTTACAAAGTGATAATTAAGTGCTTCAGGTGACATGGGGCGTTGCATATGTGTGACTTTTCTCTTACTTTAAGAAAAGCGTTCAACATTGACATCTATGAGGTTTGTATGACTGTGCTGGAGAGAATGTTAATCTTCTTTCATGAATGCCGCTGACATGAAACGCACTGTGAAGTTAAGGGTTACAGGAAGTGGTTGTTAATTCTCATCTGATGCTGCCAGTATCTTTATCAAGAATCAGTCCCACATTAGTCTGAGTCTGTAGATTTAAACCTTTGCTGTTGAGTTCTATTCTTTGAAATTAAAGTCACATCCACACATGGTCGATGTACAGCCATTTTTGAAACTACACATATTCTATGAATCAGTCAGTTATCAGAATCAGACCATTTTTAACCCTGATTTGCTCTGACTGTTGATCTGTGGATTAAATAATGAAAGTTCTGGGGAATTACTTTGTTTAGCTGTATGTTAAACTCAATTATTTTAAAACCTTCCACTATTTCCATGCTTTTACCACATCAACCAACATAAATCACTTTTAATACTTAATAAAATTTCTTTTGGATTTACAGATGCAATCTGAAAATGATTTAAGAGTCAAAATCCGAATGAACAGGTCAGACAAGAAAAACATAAGCAGGAAAATGCTGATTAGTTAATCTTGATGTAAAATCTGGTTGCTTGAATGGATTTCTATAGACTTCAAGAGCTTTAAAAAGGAACTAGTCCACTCTCTCTTTATAAAACCTAGAAAGCAGCAGATGGACTGATGCATGATCATAATCTGCTTAACCTACATTCTTCTTTTACCAGTTTTGTTTTAATTCAGAAAGTTTTAGAACTTAACGCTAAAGTGATGAAACACGCTGTTATCGACTATCTCCAGCTTGTGTAACATGTTAGCTGACAGCGCAAGAACATCTTGGAGTCTGGGACATCATTTACTTCTATCAGGAAATAACGTTTAGTCCTGATAAGAAGAAAAATAATTAATCAGAACGTGTCTGAGCAGTCTGTGCTTGTCTGTTTGGTAGACATACCTCAGCTGAAAATATTTATTTACATACACCAAGCTAACAGCTGAGCACTGATCATTATGAAACTGTTCTTTTTTTGGTGTTGAAGCATCACTCACAGCTGCTTACTCACCCAAAGAATTTAGGGAAAGGGGGAAGGGTTGCATAAAGTGGCTTTGCTGAGGAACAAGATATAGAACCAAGTTATTTTACTCTCCATTCACAATGATAAACATCTATAATGCACTTTGAAGTTATTTTAATTGTTTGTCAAAAGCCAATTACTGGAAAGAGCTTTTGTTAAAAGTCGTCTAACACGATTATTCTTCCTCCTTTGAAACATATTTTCCATGTTAGAGCTGTAAAACAAGTTTCACCACTATCCCACGGTAGTCCTTTCACTATTTGTTCCAAAGTTCCTCCTTACTGCTACTGTGGGGGAAAGAAAAGAAAATATTTGGGTTCTTTTTTAAATTTAACCAAATTCCTTCTTTTATTTGACCATAGCTGTAAAATATCAACAATTCACCCGTTTTTAGATTTGAGGGGTCAGAGTAATTGATTAAGAGGTCCCTCCCCACACTTTGTTTGATATAGGAAATGTATTGGAGGGTTTGGCCTCCGACCTCTCGTACATTTCAACGCCTCCTTTGCATTCTGTGTGTGTCCTTGTGTAAGAGAGGGAGGGGAAACGGCTCTTAGGGGTTTGTTTATTGGCTGGTCTTTTTCACGTTTCTTTAGCTTTGAGGGGAGTGTCTTGGTTTGACGTCAGCCAGCTACGGAGTGTCACACCACTCTCAACACAAAGTGGCTTCCTTTGAATTACCACAACGCAGCCGTAGGTTCTTCTATCAGGACATGACGGAGAAGAAGAGGAACAGTTGGATCATAACTTTGATGGCTTAAATTCTTTTGTCTTGTAGTTAAAATTCTTTTTTGGTCAAATAAAGGAGTAAAGCTCAGATAGTTATTGAGAGAGTTTGTTTTTTTATTTAACAGTCTGAGAACAGGAAATGCCTACTGTTAGTAGGTATATGAGTTTCCGTTCATCAAAGCGATTGAAAGTTAGCAGGTAAGCTCCCTTTGGTAAAATGTGTTTATATTTTTTGGGGGACTTTAAATTTAAGTTTTAGTTCTAAGTTAACCCCGATGTTTTCTAAAGTTTCACTTGCATCCCTGCTGAAAGCCATTTTCATGGAATCAGACATATTATTCAGCCGTGTTCGTTCTGTATATGTGCCTGGTCTGTTCCCGGTCAAGGACACGCCATGGCCTTAAAAATTCATTGACTTTTCTATATCCGCCAGAATTGCTCTAATAGCTCTTTTTTTCCACTACCTTATATTTTTTATCTGACACAAAGCAGCTTGGAAAGCTGCCAGTAGAGCCTTTTGAGCGCTTACGCAATGTGTCCATAAAATGCTTCGGAAAGAGGATGACTATTTCCATCGCATCATAAAGATAATTATGTTGTCTGTCAAACATCAGTTGTCTCTGTTTCAAAATGAGGTGGATGATTTTTTACAAACTTTGTTGAACGACTTTGTAGCAAAATAAGATCAGAGTTTAGACAATATTGTTAAAAAGGCAACGGGTGGTGTTTTTTATTCAGATATTAGCAAGCTTCATCAACTCATGCTCCAACTTGACTTCTACATCTCAGGGTGGAAGAACAGCAGGTTGTCATGCTGGGACATGCCTGACTTCACATTAACTCACCTGGAGAGAACTCTGTGATCTTTTTATATACCTGTTGGATCATATAGAACATGTAATAATCTTTGTTTTTATTTACCTCTAATATCCAGCAGCTACCCAGTGGAGAGCGGCGGGCTGCCTGCAAAAACCAAGAAAAGCAGGAGCAGTCAGAGCAACTCCGCCGTCAAGAAGACAGAGGCGAGAAAAGCCTTGAGTTTGGAGGCTGCTCAGCTTGAGCTGCAGCAGCAGCACAAGACCCTCACCAGACAGATAGCTCTCAGGTAGGACTCGTCCAGAAACTTTACGTACTTTATAGAAAAACTCACTCACGCACATTTATTTGTACAGGAAGAAATGCGCTTTAAAAATTTAGAATGTTTAATTGCTTCTTTTAGACTTCAATATAATTGTAAAACTCAAGATCCTTTTTGACAACCGATATTATATTTCAAATATCTAGCTTAAGAAGTTTGGATTGGCAGTTGCTGTAGATATTTTCTGCCATTTGCTGCGTGCATCACAAGACATGAGCTGACTCTCAGCTGCTGTTCAGTCATGACGCAGACATAAGTGCACAGCCGTTTAAAGGAGTCTGTCTGCTCACATGATTCACATGTCTGAAATAGATTCAGGGTATGATTTGGATGTAAAGATGACGTCAAAGTGGAGGCAATTGTTGAGCTTGTCCTGCGGCCCTTTGGTGAAAAGTAAAACTTTGCTTATTTGCTGTAAAAATATTTTTAGTTTATTTTTAATAACTATTACAACAAGCTTTTCTTATAAAGCGAAATGAAATCCCGTCAAACACGTCTGCTTGCCTTTCTTGGTTACAGCTCTACAAAACTGCTAGCATGGCAGGAAGACTTTTAGTAGAACTGTTATGGTATTTACACAAAGATTTTTATAAAATCAAAACTGTAAAACATGATCTGGACGCAAGTATCTGTGCTTAACAAGTAGATTAGTAGCTCTTAGTCTTGTTTTGCCATCAGCAAAACCGACCAGCTGCTCATGGTTTGCCTGCTGCACTTTTAAACAAGGAAGCCTTAATGAGAATGGATTTTGCACTACTTTGCTACCCACCATGACCTGAAAAATTGTTTTTTTTTTTCTGTCTCAACATTTTATTGCAAAATCACCTCTAAGTGATTTTTTTTTTCTCTTCCCGTCTCTCCAGGTCAGAAACATTTGATGTTGACAGCAAAGGCTTTGAGAGAACAGAGAGCAGCGGCACACAAAGTGTAAGTCAGCACAGACCTGCTCCCTGAAAGAATAATTTATTTATAGGCTTCAGGAAAACATTTTATTGTTTTATTTTTCTCATTTTCAGAGTTTCACCAAGCACAATAAGACATTCCACAAGTTGTTCCCAGACATTCCTGACAATGAAGACTTGATACATGGTAGGTAAAGGGAAAATGGTGAAAAGCAGCATTAAATGAAACCTGGTGGACTGTAAAACTAAAAAACTCTTCATTACGTTTTCCCTAGCGTACATATGTGCCCTGCAGAGGGAAGTGCCCTATCATGGTCGGCTTTACATCACCGACACCAACGCCTGTTTCTATTCCTCAGTTCTGCTAAAGGACACCAGGGTAGGCGTCTATCTAACCCGTCATTCTGGTACAATCCATGTTTGATTTGACTGACGTCTTAACTGTTGGTTTTTTTACTTTGCAGGTTGTCATTCCAGTTTCCTCTATCCACACAGTGAAGAAACAGAACACAGCTCTGCTGGTGCCTAATGCCCTGTCCCTTCGCACCACAGAAGGAGAGAAGGTCAGTCTAACATCTAAAGCGCTTCCATTAGCAACATTCATGGAGGAAATTGAGTCTCTATCGTGCTCTGATCAAATAAGGTGTTGTCTAGCAACATTAACCTTGCTTTAGAAGTCAAGTCAACAGGGTGTGTTTCAATATTTGAGTTTACCACCAAGCCAACAGCCAATAATCTGTCGCTCTTTTGTGTTTTTCTTATTGTTTAGTACCTCTTTGTGTCGCTGAGGAACAGAGAATCCTGTTACCAGCTGCTTCGCTCCGTCTGTCCTCAGATAGAGGTGAGTGGTTCTGTTCAAACTTCAAAATGGATCAAAGAACCAAGAACTGCTTCCGTTTAAAACATGAAACAGCTGTTGGGTAGATTTTGAAAGACAAATGACATTACCGTCAAATTGTGCAAAAAGGGAAAAAAAAAACTGTTAACTATTGTGAAAATATTGCAATGATTTGGACTTTTTCATGTACAAAGTTTAAATGACAGGAAAGGGTTTTCTAAAAGTGAGGTGTTATAAATTACAACAGTGTCTTTTTTTGCTGTTTAAATAAAATGTTTAAAAAAAAAACACTATAGTATACAGAAGAAGGGGGGAAATAATATTATGTCCTTTCTTGGTTTTGTCTTACAGGAGGGGAGCACAAACAGCAGCCCTATTTTTTCCTCAGGTGAAAACAGCTTTGATAAAAGCAAACTAGTGGTGAGAAAACTTAAACCTGCTTTTTTAAATATGAGAAATGTTTTGCATGTACATTTCCTTATATTATTACATTTAAATTGAGAACTCTAGGCTGAGAATTCTTGTTTCTAAAGATGGGATTCTTTCCCTGTGCAGAACTCCAGCCAGTCCAGTTTGGATGACAGCTTGGACGGTTCTGAAACTTCATCTTTGCAGAATCCGCCTCGGCAGAGGGCTCACAGAGGTAGGAATGTTTATTCAACGAAGATCACAACAGTATGGAGAATTAAATGCATTCAAATCTTCTGTTTATTTAAAAAAAAGACATCCAAATTTATTAGTCCATTAACATTTATTCTTTCTCTTATCTCCCTTTCCAGTAGAAGCAGTGCCTAATGGAAACGCTTCAGGTTCCAGCAGTCTGCAGCAAAGTGACAGCTCGTCTTCAGAGGAGCTCTCAGAGTCAGGTAATGTTCACATACACAAGCGGTCATGAATTTGCACAAAAACAAACTGTGCAAAGCTTGGGTAAAAAACAAACTGTGCAAAGCTTGGGTAAAATCTTACCTGGAAAAGTGAATGGGCCGTAATATTTCTGCTGTTTACTCTCCCTGTAGGTGGATGGTGGATATCTAACGTGACTGAAAAAGCCAAGTCTCTGCTGGTTCAGAGAGAGTTCACCTCACTCAACACTCTTCTTTTTATTTACTTGATTTTGTAAGTGGCACCTTCCTTCTAGTATTTTGTCTCCCTCCTTCCTAACTCCTTTAATACCAGTCTTCATCTCCCTGTTTGCTAATCTCTGTCTGCTGGTGCTGAAGTTGGTGCAAAAGGGAAAGCATGAGGCTTTTCACAAGCTTGTAAAGCAGATCGCGAATGATAAAAAAAGGATACAATTCTGTCAAATTCTGTTATGCATGTCAAAGCCATATAATCTCTGTGATCGCATAAGTCGGTACTTTTTCCCTGAAAAGAATTTGGTTTTTTTTATGCTAGTTTGGTGTCGTGTAGCAGCTGGAACAAAGGCTGTAAACAGTGGTCTGATTTCTGCATGTCTGTGTTGCAGGGTGGTACTGCTGCTGCTGTCTTCAGGTTACATCGGTCTCCGTATCGTGGCCCTTGAGGAACAGCTTACATCCCTGGGTGCGCTGCCAGAGTTCAGCTTACAGAGCGGGTAGGATGTCTTTTTAGTTAAATCTGAGAAGTTATTTAGATCCAGATTAATAGTAATGCAACAGAAATGTAACAACCAAAAGTTCTTATAGGTACTAATGATGTGTCATGTAGCAGTGCCACCTAGTGGACAGTTCTGGTTGACTTTTTCTTTTGGTGGTGCAGATTCCCTGTCATCCAGGTCATAGTCATTCCAAAAAAAGTAAAAAAAAAAAACAATAGAGTTTGTTTCCAAGTTTGGAGATGTTTCGCTTTGCATCCAGGAACCTCAAACTCAACGCCTTTTCTGACATTTTGAATTAAAAAAGCTTCCTGGATGCAAAGCAAAACATCTTCAAACTTGGAAACAAATTCCAGTGGTTTGTTTTGTAACTTTTGGTTTGTCTTTTGGTATTTTTTTTTGTTTGTTTTTTAAATTTCTTTTTTAATTAATAGAAACTCTACTTTGGTTCTTATTAATGTCCTCATAGTTAGTCTCTAGACCTCACATATTCATGTTGCACAAAACTGTAAATGTAAGTTGGGATTAAACAAGCAGAAAAAATAAGGTAGAAAATGTATCATAAAGTTCTGACAAAGAAACAAGTTTTGTTTCACTATCATTCTGTCTAATATAAATGTTTTGTTGAAAACTGTTTGTCATTTATATACAATGATCAAATGTTTCTTTCTCTTGATAGGTATAACAAAAACACATAACCCTCAGCGAAGGGAGGAGAGATGTGCGGACCTGTGATTGGAAGATCATTTCTACTCTTCACAGCTGGAAGGCAACCATTATTGTGCTCTGAAAATGGCCTGCACTGTTATGAAGAGAAAGAGTAGCAACCCTGTGCTGAACTTGGAGAGATCTGCTTTCTTGGAGTACAGTAAATAATCTGATATGTTGCAGCTTTGAAAACCCAGAGCCAAGCCAAAAAAAAAAAAAAAAACTCATGTTGCCTGGTTGCAGTGTGCCAGTTGTTCAAACCAAAGCCAAAATGGCTCCAACTCAGTGAAGTGCCACACTAGCCAAGTCAACTGGCACTTTGCTACCAGAACTTTCTCACCATCTGTGAACTGATGTCGCTCATTGTCCTGTTCTAAAGCATGCAATCTGAATAGGGCTATACTGATCAGCATTAGCCTGCTGTAGTGCTTATTACTGCACGTCAACACTGGAGACGTAGTTCTATGCATAGCCAAAGATGCACAAAGTGCACATCTTATGCATGAGTGCACAGAGAGATTTTTTTTCCATCTCTTTAAGCTTTCATCTCGAAGCTGACCATTCAGTCCTGTCTTCGTCTCTACATTCAGCAAGTTTGGGGTACCTTAAAGCGCTCTTTAGTGGCTGTGAGTTGAAATGTTGATTTATAAAATCTCAGCCCAACAAGGCTTCATTTCTTGATGGCCCTATCCTTTCTCTCTGATTCAAAACTGTAGTGATTAACTTTCCTGTTGTTTGGCATGATTTAAAGATGTTTAATGATCAATGCTCAGATGTTATTTTCCTTTAAGACTCTACTGGATCAACGCACAAATACTGAGCACAACAGGACAAGTGAAAGTTGTCCCAAAGGCATCGATTTTGGTCTAAAAGTAGAGTCAAGTCTGTCTGCTTCAGGTGTCTGTTTGTTGTAGCGTCTTCTTGCAAAAATAGCATTTTGTTGTTGAGCGACATGCTTGTTCAGGACCAATTACCAATAATGTATTTTTTAATGTTTGTGTCTGCAGTTATCGACACTGTACTGATTGTGTAGATGCGTCAGCGGGAGGATTAATGAATAGTGCTTAAAGGTCCAGGTTTTCAAATGCAAAAAAAAAGTGGTCCCTAAAAGAAATTTCACTCTGCAAAAAGAAACTAATATGCATGGAAAAATGTAACTTATGTTGTGCAGTTTTTAAATGAACCTTTTGTTTGTGGGGAAGAGGCAATCCAACAAAATAAACTTGAGCGAAAGTAACAGCTCAACTATTAAGCAAGCGCACTTTAAGAAAAAAAAAAAATAAAATCAAACCATGCATTGTGCCTGTCACAACCCCAAACACTTTGGTTTGACTGAAGAGATGGCGTAGCAGATTCTGTGGTGTTTGATGGTGCTAAGCCCTTTTTTTAAAAAGTTGATTTAACTCAGGGTTGGCGGGCTACTTCCTGCCAAGGTTTCAGTTGCTACACTTTGTCATTTCACCATGTTGTGCTCATGATGGGTTTCTAAGTTTTCACCTGTTTAGTTATTCCTTTAGAGTCCATGCAGGGACCTTAATTTCACTTGATTTTAACTGATAAATCTACTTTTATCTCAGAATGCTTGATTTCTTTTCCCTTTCCTTTCACCATTTTTAACTTAACCAGTTATACCAATACTACATTTTATAACATAAGCATTATTTTAGACGCTCTGTCTGAGAAGCAGCAAGTGTGTCAACTTTTGCTCTATCTTCAACAATGCGAGTCCTTTTCATAATGTTTAGCATACTTTGTTCTGCCATGCCATTTACAGTACTGTCGGTTATTGTATTCCCCACCAGGGGGCAGCACATGCAACCGTTGTCCTCAAAAGATCCATTTCAAGACTCTGAAGGGCAATTTTGTGTGATCTTTTTTTTTTTTGCACTATTCAGAGCATTGTAAATAGTTTTGTACCAAATGTTAATACTTTAATTATACGTTTGCTCTCGCTGTATAAATATATTTATTTGCATTGTGTAATTTAAAGTAGTCTCCGTGAGATTGCTTTCTACTGTTAAAAATAAAAAAATTTGAAATTAAAATTTGGTGTGTTTGCCTTTATTATTGAATTAGTTTTAACATTGTTTCTAAACTTCAGGGATAGAAAGAATGAAAAGAAATGGAAACAACTTCCTTAACCGTGGTAAAAATTCTAAGTCAGTTCTGATCTAGAGCAGAATAATAAACCGACGCAAACAAAACAGATTTGTAACGTGGAAATAAAATCTATTATTGCCTGTAGTTTTTGTTTTCACTATGATGTGAGTGTAATTTATCTATTTTTAATAGATTTTTAACTATCTCAAAGACGTTATGTTAAGAACTTGGATGAAAAGGATTAATAACCCTAGAAATAAGGCCTAAAATAATTACATTAGAATAAAGTGCATACTTTTCAGAAGACTGTTAACTGAGCCCCTCTAACATCATCTTCCATTAAAACTGTTTTGGACATCTATCCAGTCTTCAAATATTTTGCAGCCTCTACTATTTTTATTTTTTGTTTTGGAGGGGGCGTTGTCTAGTATTTTTAATATGTCCATCTTTCCATCAGCTTTGACCAGACTCTCCTTGCTTCACCACATGACACCTATGGCAGATCATACTTTTCCTGGTGCCTTTGGTTTCTGTTCATTTAGTTTTTAACACCACAGACTAACTCCTTTTGCAGAAAGAAACTGATGATCAATGCTGCATTTATATCTGTGGAAAAATACACTGCAAAAACAATCTAGAAATAGGTAAAAATTTCTTTAATTCAGTTTTTTTTTCCTTTATTTTTGGCGGTTAATTGGGTTGTTTTGCCATTGTGATTATTTTTTTTCTTCTTATAATATGATTATTTGATATGCTGTTGTTGTAATACGATGCGGTTGTTTTTTTTTCTTTTTTTTGTTGTTTGTTTTGTTGTTTTGTTGGCGTGTTTTCTCTCCTCCTTTCTTCAAGAACTGTTGTTCTTTTTTTAGGAACTTATTTTTTTGGTTTTCATTTTTTTGCAGTGTATTCAGATTTCTTGCATGTTGAGCTTCTTTGTGCATTTCAACAATGTATAGTTGCACTGAACAGACATAAGTTTTTTTCATGTTTTTATTACACTCCTAGGAAGCGAAAGCAGCAATGATCTTCATTCCAACAGTCTGGAGGACCATCTGTGTGCTTTTCCTGTTCAGCTCTCCGGGTTATTTGGAGGAGGGAGTGCAGCAGAGGTCTGCCGATAGGCACAGAGCTGAAACACACCTACAAGACATGGAGATATGCTTACAAAAAAGAAGAAAATGGTATCCATCATTAAGCTTATTAAATAAGGTTAGGTATCTTGATGTCTCATTTTTTTCTATGTTTACTTATTGCAAATGTGTACATCAGATAATTTCATCCTTAAAAAACAGTCTTTTTTTTTAAACAATCATATGCAGGAAGATTTGTTAGACAGAAATCCATATGTCTGTTATTCAAATGGGTTTTACCAAAACTTTAGGATTTTTAGGAATATGAGGTAAAGCAGTTCTGCACAAGGAAGCACAAATTCAAAATAAAGAAATACCCATAATAGCAAACATTGAGTCAAAAACTATATAAAGAACAAAAACCTGCTGCAAAAGCCAAAATGGCAGCCACCCAGCCTATGATGTAGGACCAGGAAAAACGCCAGTCCAGAAAGCGTTTCCCAAAGAAAGTGACGGTCACTCCTGTGTAAACAGCCAAAGCCAGCAGAGCAAGAAAACCTTGAACAGGGGACAACAAATACATTAGTTTAGAGAAAGCATAAGGATAAGGACTTCCTATCTTCTATTGATATTTTAGTTGCTTTAATTTATTTCAAGGATTTGATTTTTAAATTGCATTCAAATGTTCTTGTCTTTTTACTTTGTTCATGGCACATGAAAAACTGGTTCTAAGCTGCTTTTTTCTTTGTTTTTGCAGTAATGACTTTTGCAGTCGTTAAGGTCAGATTGGTACCTGAGAGAACCAGAGCGATGCCTCCTGTCCGGACCCTTCTGTTCTTGGTTCCATTGGTGAAGGCGCTAAGGCCCAGCACAATGCCAGCAAAACAGCTCAGCACTGCCAGAAGCATGAAAGCCCTGGTGGCATCCCAGAAGGCTGAAAAAACAAAAATCACACTGAATAAAAAATTTAAAAATATTCTAGCCTAAGAAACAAAGTTATCCCCTTTTATTTATAGCTTCTGTAAAAATCTTGACCTGAAACCAGTTTAAATCAAACCTCTGGGAAGCTTTTTTAAGGTACATACCTACAGTCATTGTGTGAGCATGGCATTTGTGGTTGATGCAGAACCTCCAAAGCCCTTGATTGGCTGAGCTACCTGAATAGCGGTAGTGCATCCAGAAATCTGTTGCCGTAGAAACGATGAGAAGCACCAGGGCGGCCACGCCGCACAGGGTGCCACCTCCAGCTAAAGTATACAGCATTGTTGATGCTCCTTGAAGCTCAGGGTCACCCTAAATATCCAGGAGCTGCTCGGATCAGAGAGGACAGAGAAGAAAGAAGACAATCAATGATGTTTGCTTTTACGATTCTTTTTCTGTCAGGCATCTATTAATGTCTGTTTGCTGGGTCTTGTCTGTTGATCAACTTCCCCTAGCTACAGTAGGTTTCATTAACTTCTATTTTACAAGCATGTAGATATTTACATGCTTTACAGGAATATTAAAAAGAGCACACGTTTATTGATTAAATTAAAGCACTGGATTTTTCCCCATGCATTTCAAAGCAAACCCACTTGATGTACAAACCAAAGTCATTCCTCTCAGCATGGTGTTTTTTGACAATAGGCCTGCCTGTCAGGCAGTTCAGGCCCATTGTTCTGTAATTCCCCTCTGTGCACAACAAACTAAGTTTCCAGTTCAGAGCAACAGAACTGTCAGCACCGCAACAAATCCAGAAAAAAATAAACATATTTTTACACCCCCTCCATATTACAGCACAGCTTTAAAGTAACTAAAATACTTTGATCATGCCTACAATGGCCATGTGCACCTGAATAAATCATTCTAATGTAAACTGAATGCATCTTCTAATTCTACAAAAATAATAAAAAAAACATTAAACACCATCCATTCTGTCTTTGTAGTTCTTCATCTCTACTCATTTAGCTCTCTAAGCATCTAAATCGATCAACATACTACTAGATGTATCAGAATTACAGTCTGTGTGTGATTCCAGGTTTTACCTTCAGTTTGGCCAGTCTCGCTCCAGAGTTGCTGGCTGTTAAACAGTATGCCTATCCTTTTTAAGCCCCACACCTCAGGCCCTCATTGTCCACCACACAAAAGAAGCGAATGATCGAGCGCAGCATGTGGGTGAGAGTAAATCCCTCTGCGGCCCTCCTCTTTACCTTGTAACCTTCATCACTACATCATCCTGCTGTCCGCTCTGTCATGCTTGATCCTTCTATTGCAGGATTCGTCTTGCAACGACGATAAAGAGCCAAACCTTTTTAGGGTCATACATTCAAAACCAGCAGCACTAAAGTTAGATACAATTAAACTATTAGGGACCAACACCGGTACTTCCAGCGGTTGAGAAAATTAAGTACAAGAAGACAAACGCATGCACTCTGGTACAGAAAAGATACACAAAGCAAAATGTGTGAGACAGAATGTTTATTCTCATCAAACTTACGTCGTTCCCATTATTTGTGACATCATCTATATATAATACTACATACGGCCCTTAAAAAACCCTCCTAAATCATGAACATCTGTATCATTGGTGATGCATTTCCTCCCACTGTGTGGATGCTGCTGTTTCTCATCTAGAAAGTTAATTGAAAAGTACTTCATGCTGCACAGATTAAACATCCTTATACTGTATTGGAACTGCAAAGTGCTGCATTTATGGTAACTTGACTTAACATATTGTTGGTTTTTTCTGCATCCTACTCCTGAGAATTCTCTTTCGAGGAATATTGTTTTCTAATCTGAGGAGAGCTCCAATGGTGGATTCAAAGACTTTTGTTTTAGTAAGGCAGAAATTACATTTTTTACATAAATGAAACAAACATAATAGAATAAGTCACGTTGTGTATCTGTGGCATGTAAGCTTCTTCAATGGAGTTTTTCATACGTAATATTTCTGAGCAATCTGAAGCAGCTGGACTCTTTAATGCTCAAACCCAAAGTAGTAAAGCATTTGGAGCCATGCCATCACTGCTCTTTCTAAACACAAACCTGAAAACAAGAGAGTGGGTCACAAACAGCATAGACAACAGTTGTGCTATATATTTATTCAATAATTTTTATATTTTGGAGTGGAACTTTTTTTATATATAACGAAATTTAAGTATACTCTATTACCAAACTCTATTTACCAAATTTGTTTTCTAAAAATAATTGTAAAACTAATCATTTGATATTTCTTGATGCAGGAAGGATATGTTTGGTTATGCTTTCCTAATTATACTACTTATTTATTTTTGTGTGAGCAAAACAAAACAATATCATAACAGAGAAGCTGTTATGCTTTAAAAAAGCAAACTCACTTAACGTTAGCATGATGATTTCACTCCTCCTGGTTGTGGTGGCAGTAGTATGATATGGGCTTGTTGCATCAAATGCAGGAAGGCTTATCACACTAGAAAAAACCCCCCATCTATAAATAAATAAAAACATCCTAAATTAAGTGTCTTTACCCTTAATTTGAGTTGGTAAATTAGATAGTTTGCCAATGGAATGAGTATTTTACTTTTTTTTTTTTAAATAAGATAATTAAATAATATGCACCTGAAATAAGACAATGTAATTGTAATTTCTTATTTTAAATGTAAATGATCATGTTCTATTGGCAAAATGTCTCTTTTATCTCCTCAATCCAAGAACAAATGCACTTATTTTAAGAAAAAATAACTTATTTAGATTTTAATTTTTTTCCAGTGCCTCACAAAAAACAGAAGTAAAACGCTTTAAAATACAAATTAAAATCTATAATTGGCAGAAAAAAAAGTTGATGCCTTAATTCCAAAAAAAATTGTTTTTCAACAATTCTATTTTATTTTTGTTAGTAGATGTATAAACAACTAAAATGTGCTTATCTCTTGTTTTTTTGTTTGTTTTTCTTTCCAAACATAACACCAGTTTTTACACATCCTGTGGGATGGACTCAAAATATTTACTTTAGTGACTTTGCTGTATGATTGAAACTCAATGAAAAACTTTAGCCTGACACACATTTACTAAACACTTTACTGATAACTGAAGAAAAATAAACAAAGGATAAGTCAAAGCTTCAGTTTTTATGTTCAAATTAATAAAAAAAAACGTTCATATTATCTTTGTAATAGTTTATTTACATGCATGTGTGCATACAGATAAAATGCTGCTGCTGTTTTTGCACTAATGACATTTTTTAAATATTTCTTTTGACTTTAAAATAAAGAAATTTATAAAAAAGGCACATTATGAAATGCATAAAACTTAATGTGTCATCCTTCCACAATGATGAGTCCAGTCTCCTGTTCCCATGGAAACCATTGTCTTGCTGTGCCTTGATGAGACGGGGATAAGTGTGCAATGTTGCAACAAAAAGGTAAACTCTTTATATATTTTCTTCCTTTTTTTTTATCACATTCTGACAAAATATTGATCAAATATTTCTGTGCATCAATAGTAATAAATAAAAAACTGAAATGTGCTTGAAGTGAACTCTGTTTTGTTTTGTTTACTTTAATCCAACCTTTTTATATCAGTACAACAATGTAACAATCAAACACAGAAGGTATTTTAGGGGCCTTAGGAGTCACGTTAAACCTAAATAACAAGTTCAAATATACTTCTGTGTTGTTTTTTTGTTTTTTTTTTGATCATCCAAAAAACTTTTAGGTCCACCTTTTGTAACAGTTGACGTTTAAACTCAATTACACAGACTTTAGAGTGCCAAACAGTGAAAACTCGCACAGATGCACATACAGATAGCATTCAGTCTATGCTGCCTTCAGAATGCATCAACTCCTCACACTATCACTACAGTATAGGTTGTTCTACAGCATCACATTAAACAGCCTAGACCGGGGTGTATGTGGACGCTGTGTGTTTGTGAAGACTACAGCTCTGTCCTTGGTGACGGCTCATTTCTTGAAACCATCAGGGGCTCCGAGCCCAGAGGACGACAGTTCGATCGGCTGATGAGGACAGGAACGTTCGGTCGTGTGGGTGCCACCTGCACTGAATCACCTTATCCCAGTGTTCCCCGGCCAGCGTCTGAGGCAGCGGCTTGGTCAGGTCACCTGGAGTCAGAAGGTCAGGGTTAGCTGCACATGCTCTGCTGCATTTATTTCTTTCTTTCTCGGCCAATGGAAGGCATCGGTACCTTGAAGGTCGCTGATGATGATTTTGTTGTCGTAGGAACCGGTGAGGAGATGATGGGCTCCAGGTGAGAAGCGCACAGAGCGAATGTCGCTGCTGTGGGGGCGGAAGGTCTGAACTATGCGTCCGCCTCGGATGTCGTACAACATGCAGGTGCTGTCCTCCTGACCGGTGGCCAGCAGGCGGCCGCTTGG
>NW_015150533.1:398736-421185 GCF_000732505.1 Cyprinodon variegatus
CACATTTTCCTTCCACACACCTTACAGTTAACTCTTAGAGCTGGCTTTTTAATCAGTAAGCAGAAAGAAACATGTAATATACAGGATATCTCTGATAATAGATGCAAAAACACACAGATGTAGAAAGAGAACAGGAATACTAAAACTGGTATACTGTACCTGTGGCATTGCAGCTGTCTGCGTTAAAAGGTAAAACCTTCACATATTTATCATTGGAACCGGTGGCCAGCAGGCGGCCGCTTGGATCCACCGCCACCGAAGCTACAGCACTCCCTGAGAGATAGGGAAAGTACAAATCCTGTCTGACATGATTTTTATTTTTCTCTTGCAGCTTTAGGTGACAAAAACAAACTTCCAGTGCATAAATGAAAAATAACGGTTATGTAATTACATGGAAATTATATGATTACTATATAAAATTACTGCAAAGCTTTAATATGGAGCAAGAGCTAAAAAAAAATAGCTGTATCTCATGCCGTTTAATTTGACAGGACATGGATGGGTTAACCTTTTTATACAACCCCAGCTTGACGTTCTACAGTACTTGTAAATTACAGCTGATCTCAGAAGGAAAAATAAAAATATCTGTGTCAACAATATTTGACTCACCTGATCCATGTAGAGTCGTTCCAACCACCCGAACACAGCTGGGCACACGGAGGTCCCAGAACCGGACCGTTTTGTCCTGGGAGCCCGAGGCTATCATCCAACCTCCCCATGTGTACACAGTCAGAACGTGCCCTATTAGGGTGAAATAGGATGAAAGCTTTTTGAATTGAAAGCAGTGTTTCTTCCATACTGGGTATGGGGGGAAAAAACAACGACCTACCTGTGTGTCCACTAAGTGCATGAAGGCCTTGCCCTCTCTGACAATCTGTTGTGTATATGTTACAGTCTCCAGCACCGGCACTGATCAAGATGGACCCCCCGCTCTCAGGACCCTCCATGAAAGCCAGGTCTCGTATGGTACCATCATGCATGCTAAACTCCAGGTCTGGACCTGAGTCAGATGAAAACATTTGATTCTAAGCAGATAACATTCAGGAGAAAGATTATGCCTGACAATCCGGATGTAAACAATACTTTCAGTTACTTTCACTTAATTTAACCTAATGTCATCAACTCTTAGCTTAAAGCTTCTAAAGGCCCAAAAGTTCAGTTTCTCTGAAAATTAGAACATATGATGTATTTCCCAGGTTTTAACACCATTTGTAGGAGAGAAAGAAAAAGCATTCGACTTGTGCGGCAGATGGGAAATTGTTGAAGATGTGTTTGTGATTAAAGACGGCTGTTAATAAACGTATGTTCCCATCTGTTGCACAAGAAAAGACCGGCATTGAATACTTTTTCTTTCAGCATCAGACATCGAGCTGCTTGGATGGTCTCTGCCTCCATTTTTCCTAACAAATCTTGGAGCTCTAACTTCCCAATAAAAATATAAAATGTAGCTTTATGTTTAAAATGTATTTTTTTTTAATAACTATACATCATTATTTCTTATGATAAACCATTTGCTTCTCATATTTGCTGCTATGTTATCACAAAAGATGACTTTAGACTATTAAGTAAAATGAATTAGCACATATAAGCCACCGCTCACATTGTTATTGGTTCATAAGTGATTTAACAGAAGGGATGAAACAGCTTAACTTGACTCCATGTTATTTTTCCAGGTTTTTCTTTTTCTACCACACNTCTACCACACATTTTCCTTCCACACACCTTACAGTTAACTCTTAGAGCTGGCTTTTTAATCAGTAAGCAGAAAGAAACATGTAATATACAGGATATCTCTGACAATAGATGCAAAAATACACAGATGTAGAAAGAGAACAGGAATACTAAAACCGGTATACTGTACCTGTGGCATTGCAGCTGTCTGCGTTAAAAGGCAAAACCTTCACATATTTATCATTGGAACCGGTGGCCAGCAGCTGTCCACAGTGGCTCCAAGCCACGCAGTAGATTGAGCCTTTATGATGTTTGTTTCGTCTGAAACGCACCGAGGGCTGTTTGGCAACACCTGAACCACTAAAACAATCAGAGAGACGAGTGACCTGAGCTCCAGCTTTACACGTTAAAAAGAAAAAATTAAATTTTACATTTGAAACAGACTTAATCAAAATGCTTCTGCAAATTCTCAGTCATTTTAGGTCATGGCAACCATAACTTAATATGATTAGACCTATTATAAACTGTGCAGCATAATCACTGTTGGTGGTCATGGAACATTTTTATCAGGATCTAAAGCAGGTTTAACATATCATCTCTCATTTTCCTATTTGGGTATCCTTCTGTATGCTATAAAACCTGAAATAACAGATGGCTAATGTTGGCTTTCGATCTAGTATTTTGCTAAAGGGTCTTTCATTTAGTTGGCTTAGCAAAAAGGGACAATTTCATTTTTAAATCTATAAAAAAAAAACGTGGATTTGCCCAATCTGGGCTGCAGTGTTCTAACATTTCTAATGTCTTTGTTCTAAATGAGGAGTTTTAGTGTTTCGTTAAACTCCTGAAGCAGACCCAGTTTTAAAAGCACAAACAGATGTCATTTAATTCTCTGATTCTAGGTGCCAATAAAACCTCTAAATGACCCTTAGTATATTTCTATATATTTGCGGTCTTTCAATCAGTATCTTTAGAACTAGCATTCTATAAAATATTTTTATTATTTTATTTTTATTATTTCCTTACATTTTCCACTTAGATTTTTTTTTTAAACATGGATTCATCTTTGAGCATATACTTAGGCTAAAAAATAGGAAGACAAATTAAACAGAAGGACTATTTCATGATTTCTTTTTCCCATGGACTCATAGAAGCCTGTGAAATCCAGCAAATCAAGATTACTAAAAAGTTAAAGGGAGTTGCTGTTCTTCGAGGGAAATGTTGTAAAGGAAATATTAATCAGAATCAGAAGCAGTTTGTTATTTAGAAATTCCGATTTTCTTTCAGATAAAACAGTAAAAATAAAAGATGGAAACATTTTTTTGCAGAGATCACTTTTTTTCTTCATACATACCCAAAACCTGGAAAATTGCATAAGCTAAGTTCCTTATTTTCCAGATTTCTTAAGACAGCCTAGATTGGCAGACTGTGTTTGTTATACTATAAGCACATATATAATTAATATCCTTGTTGACTATCTATCCTAAGGCAACTGGAAACCACCTGCTGGTCAGTGTTTCTGGATAGGCACAGACTCTCAGGGTTTTGGAGTTAGAGCCGACCGCATAGAGAGCTCCAGATGGATGAAAGGCCACGGCTCGCACCGCCTGGGTGTCCTCAAGCTGACTCACTCTTACAAAGTGGCTTTTTGACTTCACATTCTGCAACAAGTTTTAGAAAAACAAGCAACTCTGTATGAGTTACAAGAATAACTGAAATGTCTTTAGTGTTCAAGCCATGCTTGTGAGCAGAAGTTTTTTTGTTAGACTTATTGGAGATCTGTGTTACCTCATGTGTGTTTCTAATGGTGGAGCTCCCAGGATCATCTTGGACTGATGCAGGAGAAGCTCTGATTCTTTCAGCACTGGAAATATACGAATTCATTAAAATAATGACCAACAGTGGCACAGATTTTGACTCAATACTCTGATCCAGATTTAAATTAGATGAAGAGAAGAAAGAAAGAAAAAAAGGGACAAAGCAGAAAAGGGGAGAGGGAGGAAAAGAAGTATGTTTGGATACAAACTTTGGATAAAAACCTGTATATTTTTTATTGTTTTGCTCTTACATATCTAGAGTTTGAAAATCCTTGAATTAAATTCTATATTTTCCAGACTCTAAGAACCCTGTGGATAATGGTAAATGGCCTGTGCTTTTTCAAGTCAGAAGACTTGATCAAAGCACTTTACACTACATTCAGTCATTCACCCATTCAAACACACACACACACACACACACACACTCAGTGTGTGTCCAATAATGTCCATCACTTTACAATAAATAAAAAAGCTAAATGAAGCATAACTCCAAACAATGACCTTAACCTCTTAACATCCACCTCATTTTGGGTAATCCTCTCCTATTTTGCATACCCAAATGAAAAAGCAAATAACTTAGGAACTGTGAGCTCAAGTTACATGTGCAATACATTATTTGAAAGCTAACACCCTCTAGTTTCCTAATATATAAATTAGAATTGGGTGAGTAGAACACAGACCAACCTACATTAGTTCAAACATGACTCAAAGTTGTTTTTTTTTAATTCTCAAAATGATAGGTCTTTTTTGAACAGCAGTAATAAAGACATTCTTGAGAAAAAGCAGGTTTCATTGTAATATATGTGTTCTACATCATGTCAAGCACAACTGCAGAAAATTTCAGACCTCTAGCTATAACAGTTTCAGAGCTGTGGGGTTTGGAACTTTTGGTGTCAGTTTGGAGCTGCGCACAATGGCTCCACCTGCTGGTAAAAAATTTACTGGTGGAATTTTATGCATTCTGAGTTTTTATCCCCACTTAAGGTCCAACCTTAAGTTAAACATGGCTGTTTTAGTAGGTTTAAAAGAAGTTACTAACAGACAATTTAGAGGCTCCTACCTGCGACTGACAGGTACTGGTGACTCACTGAGTGAAAGTGGGCCATGGTTCCCAGAGTCTAACTGGGTGCCACTGCTCCCCCCACCTGACTGGCTCCTCACAGGTCCCTTATCTGTGTTGTGGATGTTGGAGGTGCTGCTGTTAGTTGTTAACCCATTCCATTGCTGACCCAGATGCGCCATCACTTCATCTCCTTTGGGATCGATTCCCACATTCATCTCCTCCAACCGCTGAATGGATCTAAGCAAACCAATGGATCCTGATTAAAATGAAATCCCATTTCCTCTCATTGGTGATGCTGAATGGTTGTGTGACTCCCCCACCTGCTGAGAAAAGTCTCAGTGAGGTTGTGTTGGGCTCCATCCTGCTGCTTCACGCCTCCCTCCAGCAGCATCTGCTGATAGAGCTGCCTCTGCTGCTGCTTGTGTTCCAGGTGCTGCTGCACACGGAGGCGCTGCTTGTAGTACTCCTGGATGTGCTCTGCGGAGTCACGGCGCTGTAAAAACACGCAGACTGTGAGACGATAAGATCGAATAAAAAGCAGTGACCGGTGCACATAATGTATAATCTAGATGAATGTTTATTATCCCTTGACTAACATACTTTAAATAACTTCCAAGGTCTCGCCCTCCAACATTAATCCCATAAATAACTGTTCAAGGCCATAATCCTATAGCACTAGTAGACACTTTTATCTCCCTTTGTGCATACACACACACAATAATCTAATCTCAAAGTACTTTGTTCCACAGAAGGAACTGAGAATCATAAAGATGAGTGATTATGGATGCAGCGGGTCAGCGGGGGTATGAGGTTATATCAAACTTGATTATGTGCTTCGAGGACTCATGATCTACACCTCCACCAACAAAAAAAGTTGAGTGGGAAGTATCTAACAGATAGCTGTGGAGATTAATTTTTAGTAGATCTATGATGGTGTAGGGTGCAACAAGCTGACGGATTTAATCATTCATCTTTAAAAATTGCGACAATGACTTTAGGCAGTGAGTGACCAGATTCTATTTTCATATTTCTTGGTAAAATTAATTCAAACTAACCCAACTAAAGTTATTAAAGTTGTTTCCTAACTATCCTTTCCAATCTGTCATGCCTTTAGTAGGTGTTTATTGGATCCTAAATAATACTGTACCTCCCAAAAGCCTGTATGCGCTTTTTTCTTTTTACATTTGACCAGGCTGCAAGTTGCATGTCAGAAAGAGAAATGACAATAACTCTAAAGGTACATTTTTAAGTCCATCTTACAATTGAAGCCATGTCAGCCATTTAGGTGGAAAAATTGGGATTATTAAAGCTCCTACAGAAGAAATGACATCTAAATAAAATTCTAAGTCTTGAAAAACATTTTTAACAGAAGTAGAGTACATTGTTTATAATACAGTATACAGCATACAGTGTTGTGGATACAAACACACCACCTAGGTAGCACAGGTAGGTGTGGTCTCCTTGCATTGCTTTGTGACAAGTCTCCTTAAAGTCCTTTGACCTACCCTGACCAACTCTGGATTTATTTTTTATTTGGTACTTTTAATCAACACCAGCATTTTTCAAAGTCATGATTTAAAAAAATTGATTGCAACAGCATGTGGGTAAAGATAAAGAATTATAGATATATAGAGTGTAGAAAAGCGCCCACACACACACACACACAAACACACAGCTTGTATTACCTCCAGTAAGTCTGTGCTGCATGGTGGGCCGCCATCTTTCCCTGGAGTCAGAGGGGTGCGTGTGTTTTGAGGTCCATCCAACACCTGTGAGTACTTCCTTAATAGAAAAAAGAAAAGAAAAAAAACATTAAAAAGGAAGGCAGCATTTAAGCTATTTCAGACAAAACAGAACAGTATCTTCATACCAAAAGTAAAAAAAAAAAAACAAAGATCAATAACCTCAACATTGTGGTTTTCCCCAGCCTACCCTAGGGTAGCTGTGGCTACAGTGTAGCTTACCACTATCAGTGTGTGAATGTAGTGAGAAACATTTTTGGGGGTTAAAAGTCTAAAAAATAGAAAAAAGGGGAAAAAATGAAAAAGGGGATAGGGAGGAAAAGAAGAAGTATGTTTGGATAAAAAACAGTTTTTTTGTTTTTTTATTGTTTTGCTCTTACATATCTAGAGTTTGAAATGCTGGGAATCAACATTTTGGCGTTCCCCAGCCTACCCCAGTGCATCAGTGGCTACAGTGTAGCTTACCACCATCAGTGTGTGAATGTAGTGATAAACACTTTTCAGGGTCCTTGGACTTGATAATACACTATAAAAGTAAAACTCATTTGCCTTAAATGTGTTTATTTTTGTAATTTATAATTTTGTGTAATTAAACAAATGAATGAACTAAATAAAGCATAAAAAAACAACAATCACATATGCCAAGAAACTCTGAAGAAAACTTCCAATCCCACCTGATTTTATCTATAAACTGATTACACAGCACACTACTTAGAGCAGAATTATACCAAAATTGTAAAGAATTAAAAATAAAAATAAAAATGGTAAAATGAAGATAAAAAAAATTTCAAAATGCATCCGTCAGTATGCTCTATTCACAACTTCTCAAGTGGAAAAGTTTCAGTTTCACCTGGTCTTTCAAAAATCATCAAGGAAACTTTTGCTATCTGATTATTAATTAGAAAAAAAATCAACAGATTAATCAATTAGCAACATAATCATTAGTTTCAGCCCTAGTTCATTCCATAACTTAGGCCGCAGTGCCGCAAAACCCCCCAAAATTCTGAGGTTAGACCCTGGTTTCACACAAGAGGCAGCTGATCTGAACAACCTGAAGGTCTGGAAGGTTGTAGCAAATCAGAGGGGTAAGCAGGGGGAAAAACTATAAAGAGAACAGTTTTAAAACGGATTGGAAATTCTTGCTGGAAATTCAAAACATAGCCAGTTCCAGTCAGTCTGACTATGTTAGATCCATAATCAGATCCATTCGTCCATGCATTTGTTACTGAGTGGTAACAAATGCATGGATGACTATTTCAAAGAAAAAACATGGGATGATGGACCCTAAGTAAGCTAAAAACAACCCTCATCACTGCCTTCATCTGGGTTCTAAATCCGAGATCACAGTTAGTTAACCAGCTCAGTAAAGAAACCAAGATCTAGAATTAGAGGCGTTACAGAATCCCATCACTTCAGTTTTCTTTTCATTAAAAGACGTTGGAGTCAAAGGTGTCCTTTCTGATGAAAGGCAAGTAAATCAGAATGGTTTTCAGATATGTATCCTCTGTATGAAGTGTTTGAGAAATATTCTGCATTAAGATGAAATGAAAACATCAATAAGTTAGACTGAAGTCGGTTAATTATCAGGAGCTGAAGTTCTGAAAAAAATAAGAAGTATTTTGATACACTTTTTTTTACTTTAGGGGAGGAATAGTCGACACTCAAATGAAACTTATGAGAAAACATTCATCATTCAAAGCTACCACTACAATCAAAGGACCTGTCTAACATTCTTTGTGTTTTGAAACAAGAAATCATGTCAGCAAGAAAAGCCTGAACTCTGCATCTCTTTCAAGGTCTTTGCATTAAAACAGAATCTTTTCTTTGCTTCACATTTTCTGTCTAAATGTTTAACCAAGCTGCCTTCCTGCTGCCTTCTGGGAAAAGGCTTCACAGCATCCGCTGCAGGTCCAGCAGGTTCTGCAACAGCTTTTTCCCTGCAGCCATCTGTTGAACTATCTACAAGACTCTGCGTCACATTATTTAGCAGTACCATTGTTGCTGAACTTTGATCATCCTTTCAAATAGGACAAAACTCAATTATATACTGCATTTTGCACCATATCTATTTTTGCACTGCGCTGAACTTTTTAAACTGGTTTCTTTCTCCTACTTTGTCATATTCTGATCACTGCTGCACTTGGTAATGTTGATCTACTCCAACTGAAATATCATTACACTGTTGTAAGCTGTATGTAATGAAATAAAGTTTTGTATACACTTTGTATATACAAAATGACAATAAAGTTTGTCTAAGACTAAGTTAGATGTAGTTCAGAGTAAACAATTTCATAAAACACAATAAATTAATACATTTTGAGTCAAATTATGTGTCCATCTCAACATGTTTAATCCATGCTTAGTGTGAGGGATTGCATTTAGGTCAATGAGTCGATGCAATCAACTGGTTTTCCTCAGATAGAAAACTTTGAATTAATATGAGTGGATGATATGTTTGAATTGTAAAGTGCCTTGAGATGATGTGTTGTGAATTGGCGCTATATAACTAAACTGAATTGAATTAAATTAATCCAATAAACCCAGCGAATTAAACAGGTCTTAATCCACTTTTTACCTCTCTGGTGAGTCATCCTGCTGATGCACATTATTTTCTACTAGACTCCGACTGAGTGTAGATTTCACACTGGTTTCCATGCCTCTTTTATCCTGTGCTGCCAGTCCATGGGACAAACCATCTAGAGCTGGGTTGAGGGACCTTGACATGTAGGTATCTGCTGAATGAGGTCTGTGACGACATGGTGAGGTGGGCCGGGGAGAGAGGCGGTCGATTAGAGGAGTGAGGAGGTCCGCGTGTCCAGCTTTGCTGGGTTTCACTAAGCGCTCCACGTGGATGTTGAGGGTCTTCTGTTCAAAGGCGCAAGTGAAAGCACCAGAGGAGAGGTTCTGCAGCCAGGATAGGAGTGACAGATCCAGCTCATCGCATCCATTCCCACAAAGTAAGTCCACGCCGAGCAACACCTCGCCTTCTCTGATCTCTTCACCTGTTGCTTTGCTCTAGAAAACATCAAGATATAAAAAGACAAAAGGTTACCTCAGGCTAAGTAATAATGTATTTTTTTTAAAACAATTTTCTTTTCTTCTATATTAAAATCTAATTTCAGTCCGTTTTTATCTTTAATGAATCATGATACCTGGCAGAACTCTACACAGCACTCATAAAGGATCCCTTTGATGAGCAGCTGGAAGAGACGGTTCCCACTCGCTCTAAAGCCTGCCTCGCTCAGCTTCCTGTCAGCAGGGATGAACTCGGCCACCATAGCACAGGCCTCCTCGAAGCAATGGACGCGGGCCGTGCTCGGATTCCAGTCTTTGAACTCAGCGTGGTGGGTGAGGCGAGGCAGAGTGAGGAGGAGACACAGCTTGCTATAGTCATCTTTGGTCGGGCAAAACTCCTCCAGACTGTGGAGACACTTCACAGCCTCCTGCATGGTAAACTCCAGCTGCATAGGGAGGAAAAGTTGGACTCTGAACTTTGTACATATTTTAATACAAATTTGGAGGACAACAGAACCCCCTAAGAAATTTGTACAAAAACCTTCTTTAATTATATAAACATTTATGGTTCAAACTTTTCAAACCAAATTTTTTATATTCCAGACCTGTGTGGAATAGTGTGAAACAAAAACAAACAAAAAAAATTAATAAACAAAAATTTTTACTGAAACACTGAAAAAAATATATAAATAAACAAAGTTCATGATCAACATAAAAAAGACTTTATTTTTAAGATCGCCTCAAATGGTAAATGGATTATCCACCTTTCTTACATCCCTATACAGGTATGATAAAATAATTGTTTTAGCAGAGAGGCCTCTCTGAGCTTCTATTAGTTTTTAACACAGCCAACAACTGCATGAATTAAATTTTCTGAGTCTTTTTCAAAAAAGACATTTTAGTCTAATATGACAACTTTTAACTTCAACTAAAAACAACACATACGTACATTATGTGGATCCTCTGTAGCTGATATGGCGTTATTCACACACAGAGCTTCCAGAAATCTCTGCTTTAGGATGATATAACGGAATCTGGAAATATGAATCACAGTATTAGGAAATTGATGTTGAAGAAAGCAGAGACTAGTGGCTTTAAATGTTCTTCTAATGTGCAGAGAGGAGAGATATGGAACAGAAAATAGGCCAGTTAAGAATCTTTTCCAGGAAGGAAAACCCAAAACAATGCGGATAAATAATCTAACAGATATTTTATCTGACCTTTTCTTGTCAAACTTGTCCATTCCTTCTAAGGGTTGAATGAACTGCATCACCTCCTCCCACTGCCCATCCAGAATTAGTTGCCTGTAGAGAAAAATAATATCAATTTTTCTAGGTTTATGTTTAGGTGCCTTTCATTGTAAGAAGAAATAAATGATCAATGGCTTGAAATTAAAATAAATTTGCCTGATTATTTGAAGGATTATTAAATCTGGATTCAAGCCATTTTTTTATTTTTTCTAAAAATATATATATATTTTAAATTTCTCCTTACCCAGTCTGATGTTTGGTAAGCAGTAATTGTGAAATTGCTTTTTACTTTTTGTTGCTTTTTTTACGTTTTGTTTTTGAGGTTATGCATTGACTGTTGCTCTTTACATACTCAAAACCATGGATATTTCTTAACCTATTCCTGCTTTAATCTAAATTAATTTTATTCTGACTTTTTTTGCAAACTCACCATGGTCTTCATGGTGCTGTTCACTAACCTCTAAAACCTTCAAGCTGGATTTAATACTTAGGCAAGTGGTAGCATTCAATTTAATACGAATGCAAAACACACTTTTCTCATTTTTTTTAGCAGAATTTTTTTTTATCGGGATATTTTTTCTTTCTCTTTCCTTTAATGCACTAATTTCTCTCAGCTATAAATAAAACTACTGTTTGTTATCTATTTAACAGTATATTTCTTTTCCAGTTTTTACATCTATGCTAATGAGTTGGTAAACATACCGGAGGAAAAGCATATCATCCGAATAGAGCCCATTAATGACCCCGCTCTCCTTCTCCAGAGCCAGCATGCTGATGTGCAGCTTCCTGGAGTTCAGGAAGTCCAGAATCAGCTTGATCACCTCAGCCTCCTTGACGTTGATGATCTCCTCTGCCGTCATGCTTGTATATGGGATAAGCGGATAGCACTTAGCTAGGAAAAGCATCAGAAGCAGGGAAATGGCTTTTAGTAGTGTGTGAGCACTCATAAGTGTGAGTGATTCTTCAGTAATCATTTAGCTGCTGGTTGTTTTTATTATCTCTTATAGTCGGCTATATGAGGGTGACGACTGCCACAATACAATAAGTAAAAAATGAAATAATCATTTTTAAATTTATTGTTAATTTATTAAAACAGGAAATAAATACATTATTTATTTAATAAATGCACAATTGATTACATGGGCCTCAGTTTTAATACACAGATTTCATGTTAAGAAGTGAATATCATTATTTAATGATTTAACAAAATGACTTTATATTCCTGTGTTGAAGCACACCATGAATTAATTAAAGCTGTCACAAATTCCTTCAAAATCAAGTTGGCAGGACTAGAGAAACCCTGGTGCTTCTGACTGAGCCATAAAAGGCAACTTCTGCCTGGTTTTCTTTTTCAGTAAAATGTTGTACATAAATTTAGAAAATGTGTTGCCATTTATCTACATTACATTGGGTGAGTAACTCCAGCCTCTATATCCCGTGTTTGGTTTCTAAAATGTTGATGAGCGGGGCATTATTCAGTGGGCGGGGCTAACTTTGATACTACTAAGGTCTTCTGAAGCTCCCACCAGGCTAGACCACGGCAAATGGTAAGTTTATTAGCTTTATTTCAGACAAAACTGGGGTTATAGAGACTGAGGTTGTTCATCTAATGTGCTGTAAAGAAATTGTAACATGTTTTTAAAGTTATGTCTGCCTTTTCCAACAAAAATATTGACTTTAAAGGAAACCAAGAAGTATTCTTACTTTGCTCATTGGGAAGCAGCCAATCAGACATCAGCGCTTCTATCTAAGTGGCCCTAGTTCCACCTCCTTAATTTTTTGGGATGTTGATCGATTGATTGATTGACTTTATTGATCGCACAGTGGAGAAATTTTCTCATTACATCAGCTCAATAGTCAAAAAGAAGGAGAAGGTGCCAAAAGGAGGAAAAGGTGCATGGGGGTATATACAGTGCATCCTCCTATATATATGATAGCTGAAGTCTCTTATTTATTAAATGGTAATTGCACATTAGAAATTGCACAAGTTATTGCCGTAAGAGTTTCACATATTAGAGTCTGATGGCACCAGGGATGAATGACCTGCAGTAGCGCTCCTTTTTACAAACAGTATGTGTGTCATTTTATTGGGATTCTAATATATATATTTATATAGAGTCAGCATATTCAATTTAGGCCTATATAACCAATTATACTTATTATTTTCAAAATGTAGTTATATCCAGTGGGAATACTTAAATAGTTTATTTTTTAGTTTTTTATCTATTGTATTGTGGCACTGGTCAGCCTCCATACAGCTAAACATTAAAGACATGAAGTTGCCTCAAATCATTTACCTGAATATGTTACTGATGAGCAAAACGGTCTGTTGCTCTAAAGCTTCACTTGCTCTGCAGAAAGAGGGAAGAAAAAGATTTTTTTTTAAATCATCAGCTTTTATCAGATGACTGAAAGCCTACGCTGTACAAATACAACAGTCTAAACTGAGACACAGTTTAAAATTAAACCACATATTCACAGGAACAAATGACATAGTTAACAGTGAAAGTTGGCAATAATTACCCCAAATGTTTGCATTTGGGGTAATTATTGCATATGGAGTAAGAATGCCGGATACAAGCTGCTGAAATGAGTTTTCTCCATAGTGTGTCTGGGCTCTCCCTTAGAAATGGGGTGAGGTGCTCACTCATCCAGACTGGCAACAATGCATGTAAGACGGGAAATGTTAGCCTTTAGATGCAAAATCGCAACATATTTTTGCAAAATATTCAAACATAAATTCACCAAATATAACAGAAACATAATAGTTTGGTTTAAAGAAAGTATTTTAGTTTTATTATAATTGAGTTTGTTGCAAGGATTTAACAGCTTGAAGAAATAGAAAATTACACCTTATGCCAACCGTCACAAGGATATGCATGACAAGGAAGGACTATATATACTGCATGCATTATTGAGGTAGTTAACACTGTATTACTTCTTGTGCTCATTGAGTTATTTACTGTCACAGGTAGCAGCTTCGGCTGGAAAGGAAGTGTTGGGGCCGATATTTACCTCCCACACTGAAATTAGAACCGGCCAACCGGGCAAATGTCCGGTATCACAGATTACCAGTCCGAGCCTGCTCCCTGGTGAGGTTTTCCAGGCACGTCCCACTAGGAAGAGGCCCAGGGGGAGACCCAGGACACTCTGAAGGGACTATGTTTCTTGGCTGGCCTGGGATCGCCTTGGGATACCCCCAAAATTGCTGTCCAAGTGGCTGAGGAGAGGGACGCTACATACCCGATAAGCAGAAGAAGATAGATTGATGGATGCATGGATGGATGAAGTAAAAATGCATTTACTCGCATCATCGGATTAGGTCTATTTTAAGGTTTACTAACATCAGTGCAGAAGTTAACTAGGCTTAGGAGTTGGGCAATTTTGCAGCCTATAGGGAATTGTGGTTTACAGTAATTAGAAGGGAGCTGAATTCACTTGTCAAATGATGTGTATTACAAACAAGAGCCAAAATTATTTTTTTACAGAAATATTCAGAATATTTTACAGACATCTTTGACAATTTATATGCACAGTTCATATTTTAATCTATTTAATGTTGCATTGACAGTTAACATCTAACATGCATCTAATGTGTGTGGTTTTTTTTTAAAGAAACGTGCATCTGAGTCTTCTATGGACACCAGAAGGCTGGGTGTCCATGCAGGTTTGGTGTAGAAGGAGCAGAGGGAGGTGATGACTCCTGGTGGCGGAGCGCAGACACCGCCCCGTCCCTCCTCTGCACTAAAACGCACCATCCCGCTCCGGTTCTGGAGCAGGTTTGCGGCCCACACCTGACAGCTTGCACAGCATCTTAACCCGCTTCTAGACACACGCTATTTACGCGCGATTAACAGATTTCCACGTAAAGCCGCTCCACAAAACACGCAGGAGAACAGGAGGCGTTTTAGTGTCAGACCGCGGATGAGCCACGCTGAGCCTGCAGCTCCTCACCTGTCATCCGCAGCCCTCCGGCAGTCATTCTCTGCAGTGTGCAGGTTTCCAGCGTCCTCTAAGCCTCACACAGCAGCGGTGCTTACATGTTATTATTCTTCATAGGCTGCACTCTGCTCCGCTTCTTGTACACAGCTTGTGGTTGCCATGCGGACGCAGGCGTCATCCACCAATCAGCTGAGGGAATGACGCCCAGCGGTCACACCTATAGCGCCACAACGCGACAACTTTGAAAGGAGGAAGACAGAAGATCTGACTAACATATCAGTCTCTAACTCACCTGGAGACTGAATTACATGTCCATGATGGACTATTTGTTTGCTGTCTACCGCTGTCAACACACCCATGTGGGGCCCATGGATGTGGGCTGGTGCCCCATCTGGGTCCCAGATATTTTGATTTTGTTCCATGGTGGCCCTAAATGGGCCAGCCCAGATGGGCTGAGGGTGGNCATGGATGTGGGCTGGTGCCCAATCTGGGTCACAGATATTTTGATTTTGTTCCATGGTGGCCCTAAATGGGCCAGCCCAGATGGGCTGAGGGTGGATTTCATATGGGCCCCATCTAAAGCCTACATGTGCAATCCAAGTTTCTCCCACATGGGTCCCAACAACCAGGGGCGCAGCTAGATGAGGGCCAGGGGTGGCCATGGCCACCTTTAGCCAATCTGTGGCCACCCTTACCATTTTTTCTCTCAAGTAGAATAATCAAAACATTTTATTTTATATATATTAACAATTATTTGACAACAAAAACGCTGTTGTTAATTATGCACATCAATATACCTACATTAGAGATGATTAGTACAGAATTCATTTTCTTTCAGAACTAGATTTTGTGTTTTATGCCGTAAAGAGAAAATTATGTGTCTCTGCAAGTCATTAAAGAGTCTCCAGTGAAATCATAGATACTGTAAATAATTATTTTAACAAAAGCCTATTTAATTATCAATTTATGTAGATATTAGTACTTGTCATTTTGTTTACACAAGTGCAAAACAAAAAAACATTTCTATTATTAATGAAGAATGATGTTGATAAAAGTAGGTAAGTAATCACGATGGAAAAGATGTTTGCTCCCGAACTCAAACCTCAAAGTATTTTATTCAATATAGCTTTTATCTAGACGGATATTTAAATATATCCATTTGTTAGCAAAGGCTGTAGGAGACTATAGTCTGACTTTGTTTAGGAATATGAACGTTGTGCTTGTTCCTGTTGAAACAGTGTAGATTGACCCTGAGGTTCTGGTGCCTATCCACTTTTGGCCACCCCTCAGTATACATTGGTTATTGATTGGCCACCCTTATAGAAATTTTCTGGCTACGCCTCTGCCAACAACAGAGTCCATATGGGCCCCACCTGGACATGGTTGCTGGGTTGGAATGGGGGCCGTTTGGCTTCTTTTGTTAGCCTGCAATGCCCCATACCCATCTAAGTCTCTGAAAGGGGGGTCATTAAAGAGAATTGTTGGCCCGTCTGAATTGGCGAGGTTCTCGATTGCTGGCTAACAAAAGAAGCCAAATGACCCCCATTCCAAAGGGGTGGACTCCTTCGTCCGTTTCAATTTGCATGTTTTCAAAACAAAAACAAGGTTTTGATGAGCTACTGTATGAAACCTTGAACTCAACGCAATTCCTGACATTTTGAATTGAAAAAGCTTCCTGGATGGGAAACGAAACGTCTTCAAACTTGGAAACAAAGTCCAGTGGATTGTTTTTAATTTTCTTTTCTTTTGAAACTCTATGACCAGGATGACTGAGAATCTTCACCAGCAAGAGTTGAGTTATTTTGTCAAATGTATTTATTTATTTGTTAATTTAATTAATTTATTCAAGGCTGAATTATCCTTCATGTACCGGTAATTTTTGTGTTTTTTTTCTCCAATGTCAGCAGTATTTTTGTAAGGATACTGAGCAATTATTTCCAATTATTGTTTTCTCTTAGTGGAGCAATCCAAGTTTTTACATGTTTACTTTGTAGTCATTTCCTTTAAATTTTCCATATTGAAAGGCTGATAAACTACAATCCCTTCTATGTTCTGTATTTTTATGGTAAAATCCTGGCAACCACAGTTGCTGACAATATATTGTTGATTTTCTTCACAATAAAAGTTTGTACTGTATTATTCATTTCTTATAAGCATTTTACTGAAAAATACATCTGTAGTTCTTATATTGTTATTCCATAAACAGTTTGCTCTCCTTTGGTTTCTAAAACATCCTTACAAGCATTTGAAATCATTAAAGTAGTGGAGCAGAATGAAAAATATAAATAGTAATGATGTCTTCATGTAACCATAAAAATCTCTCATTCAAAGAACCTGTCCTTTTAAAGGAGGGACAGTAAACTTTACATTTTTTTAGACTTTTTTTTAACCCTTAGGGTTACACTAGGGAAATTCTGGTTCCAGTAGCTTATATAGAGCACAATGAGTTAAAGCAAAAAATGCCATTAAATGAATGCTCATGTTTTCTGAAATGTGTTTGAAGAGTAAAAAAAAAACATCATCCAGACTGAGGCCATGCTGAAGTTTATTAACTGCAAAAACAAAAACCAATCCAAAAAAATGGACCTACTGCGCAAAATTGAACAACAGCACAAACAAAGGCATCGTAGCAGACAGAAAGCTCACATGAACACACTGTACACTATCATTACACGTTGATCCCTTTTTCCTCAGCCAAAAGCCTCCTGTGGACAGTTCTATTCCTCTGTCACATTTTATCACGTTTCTCAAAATGTACATGTTTTTTTCTGGTAATAAATACCCCCCATTCCCCCCCTTATTCAAAGTCACACTCTTAGGAAAATAATAGCACCATGTTTACGGATTTATTCAGTAAAAAAACAAACAAAAAAAAACCTCACACATGGTGTTTTTCTAACATTCAGAGGCAAAATTAACACGTTTTGTGAGCCTTTACCCGTATTCAGCAGCTTGGATCCACATGAAATGCTCTTTCTTGCATCAAGCTTACTCTAATTTTTTTTAAAATAGCAATGAACATAATTGTCCTCATCACGCTGCTGTCCTTTTTAATACATGTTGCATTTAAAGACATCAGACAAATAGGCTGTTGGTACACACACTCACTACCTAATAACTTATTCGTGGTCAAACCTATTTGTGAGCAAAAAATCTATCGAAGCAGACAAATGGAAACTTATTTCCTACTGGACATTTTCCTTAGAATTTGGCACTACTTAGAGGCATGGCTGACCTATTTCATGACAGCATAATGATATATTAACTACATTTTGGTGCTTTGTGGAGTTATGAAAGTTTTCTTAAGTTTTGACTGATTTATTAAAGAGTGTAAATCTTGTGTTTAAAGCTGTTAAAATCCCAGCAGACTGACTTAAACTAGGGTATAAGTAACAATTAGTCAGTTTTTAAATCAGCGGGTGAAAGTGTTACGTTAATAATTTTATATCGTAAGCTCCCTACATGGTGCAGTTTGCAGCATTTAATAAATGCAATAATACTGAGTTGTTTTGTTTTGTTCCAAACCTGCTGTAAAAGTTTTTAATCCAGAAATCTCCACTGCAGCCTTTAAGGTGAGTTTTGCATCTACTTCTATCGCTGTAGATGCAAACACCCCCACTGCCTGTATATCATACATCCATTGACCATCCTAGCATTAACTGACTTAAGGTGTCGTGTCCTAATGGTTGAGAACCAGTAAACTACAGCCACGTTTTCCAATCCATAAGGTCGCCTCCTCAGTGTTCTGTAAAAGCTGAAACCGCTTGGCTTTGTAGAGCTGAGCACACGTGAACTGTGTGGCTAACACTAGCTGTATGCTGTTTTTTTTATCATTTTTTTGGCCCTTTTTGAAATTTTTAACGACCATTTCATACAAACTGTTAAATCCGAAGACATTAAAGTAAAAGGTATCCTTTAAAACACGTAAAAAGTTGCTGTTTGATCGTTCCTTCAATGCACTCACACAGACACGGGAAACCCTATGCATAAGGCTCTACATAATACACACAGAAATCCATCTGTACATGAAAACATTCAGAGCTTCCAAATATCCTCGCATTCATTCTGTCTCTTTTTTGACTTTTGGCACATAAAGAATAAAACTTGCACATACCTTGACAGATCGACCCAAAGGTGGTCAAACATTTGTTTAATAGTATCATACATTCCAGATCAAAGTCTGATGCATCCCGACACATTGAGTTCATAGTTTGCAGGATAGACAGGGATGCAGTGAGAGGAGAAACTTAACATAAAAAAAGACAGAGATGCATTCGTCAAACTGGCATTGCAGGTGTTGGAATCTTTATGGATATGTACAGCGAAGTGTAAACTGAGATGGGTACTGTTTGAGGGTATAGGGTTCTATTAGGATTGTGCAGGCACTACTTTCTTAGGGGTGGCTGGCTTCTTGGCTTGCCAGAGGTGGTTGTGGATGGTCACAGCATCCACGCTGGCCGACATGGTTTTGGCCGGTATCTGACTGAACTGCTTCTTGTCCGAGTTGTATTTGTAGAGTCCGTCGATCATTTTGCGTGTAATGCTCTTTGGACCAATGCCTGTGAGCTTGGCGATCTCCTCTGACTCGGGACAGTAGGTGTAGAGGGAGCGAAACTGGCAGCCAGAATCCCGGAACAAAACAAGGAAGTTATTGGCTTCTGATTTTTCCATTTCCTGTTGAAATAAATAAAAAAAGCTTAATGTCAGAATAATAAATGCCAAAGTAATCTTGACCGGCCTCCCTTTTAATTGTGTGTTTTCTCAAGGCAATACATCCAGAGACTGATGTCTAAATGTAGAGAGGCTGACTATACTAATCATGCAATCTGCACCTAACTCTAATGTAAGGTGATAAAAATAATAAGTTAAATAAATAAACATTTTTGAATGTTTTTTTTAAATGCAAATTATGAGAAATTAATGGATGACGCAAAGACATAAAACTTCCGACTTGAAGCTCATTCGTTTCACTTAACGAATACATGGAAGGCCATTATTGAGCTATTGCCATGGTCACTTACAAAAGAAATAAACATGTATTATTAATATGTTTTTTAAATTTTTTTTTTTTTTTGCAGATAAGGGGACTATTTAATATCTCTCCTTGACAATCATTACCAGGGTAATTGGCTCTGGCCACAAAAGCTGCTGCTCGGTCAGCTGTAGCTTCAGATCATATCAAGTATTGCTTTAAAACAAGCCAACACAATAATTTAGAACAGTTTTTTTTTAACTTTTTTTAGGTGTCCTATAATATTTATAATGGACATCCTGCGGTCAATCAGCATCAACTATTCACCCAAACCATGCTATCAATATAAATGACTTTATTCACTAAGAAAATCACAGATTCTGCAAAAATAATGATTACAAACCTTTAATTATGTCATTGAGGATTGTCCGCTACAGATAACGAACAATATTTAGAGTGTTAAATCAGACTAAAAAAATATGATTTTTCATACAAAAGGCTTAATGAAAAGGATTACTTCAGAGACCATGTTACCAAATTATTAAGCTGGATGGATTTAGAGACAAAACAAAGAAAACTATACATATATAGTGCAAAAAATAGAAAAAAAAGAAAATTCAGCATTTTTTTGCACATAGCACTGTCCCATAACCCGCAGGAAGTAACTTAAATTTCAGATTTTTAGAATAAAAATGCAAGAAAACTCTGCATCATTTTTATTTAGCACTCAAATTTGATTGTTAAAAAGTATAAATTTTCATTTCATGCAAGAAATTGAATATTTTTTTTTTCTTATTCATATATTGTTTAAATGTGTTCATATGTTTAAAAATATTCATTTTAAAATAGCTAAAATTGGTTAGCAGTTAAACTAAGTTTAGCCAATAAACTGCTAATCAGAGCTAATTCAAATAAAAAGAAAAGAGGAGATTTTCACAGTAGCAGGCATCATGCCATGCTGTTACCTCCAGGATCTTGTTCTTTTGCCCCTCATTGACCTTGCCTGCGAGGCAGCAGTGGGACAGAGCATTCTGGATGATGTGCTTGTTAGATTTGGCACTGGGCTCTTTGTAAAGCCTTGGTCCTGAGGGGGAAAAATAACCAGAATGAGACTATTTTAGTTACATCATAAAGCAAACCTTCATTTCCATTTTTACTTTTTTAATCAATAATGTCTGAATATTTGTGTCATGTAACCAAGTTGGAGAGGAGAATGATAGAAATGAATATATATATAGTTGTGCTCTAAAATTTACACACCCTTCCATTAAAGACTGCTGCCAGTAAGATAAATTAAATTTGGCCAAAGTAATAAAGACATTGATTTTGAATATAAATATTCAGATAAGTATGTATTTATTAATAAATAAAGTAAGTAAAGAAGCCTGATGGAGCTCCTGAATTAAAATGCTGTTGAGCAGCACTTTAAGGCATTCACTGAAATCAGGTGTTTTCTGTGATGTTAAGGAAATGTTCAGTCAGACTCTCCACCTGTTGACAGCTTTGTTGGTTCACTGTTCATCAGAAAGGTACTTTAATCTATCAGGGATTGTTTATTTTTTTCCTTTTAAATAAAAATTCAAATTCAATATTTTATTTTACCAAATTTTTCGTTTAGTTATTTTTACCTTTTTACAGTTTTGTGTGAATTTATCATTTTCTTTAATGGGAGGGCATGTAGACTTTCAAGCTGTAGATCATAAAAGTCAGAACTTCCCCCAATGAGCTGTGTTTTTGTTAGGATTGCTATAACCATCCTTCATATAATATATAAATACTAGATTTGTTTAAGATAAACATTGTAGGTCCCCTACCAGTATACTCTGTGTTTGATGTAATGGAAGAGGTGGTTGAGGCGTTTTCCCAGTCCTTTTCTCCATTTCTACTGGAATGACTCGGTGAAAGAAAGCCATCTGCAGAGTCTGGCCTAAAAAATACACACATACAGAGATGTAGACACACTGACTGTTAGCTCACCTGTCCTGCATGTGAGCTAAACCCCAATGATCAGCAGAGTGCAGTGCAAGAGAGGCAGGCTGATATTCAGTCTGGTCATCAAAAGCAAAGCCTGGGTTTGATGTAGCAGAGGGCATCAAAACAGCATAGCTTGCAAACGCAGGAGGGGGAATGGGGTGGGTGTGGAGGGGGGCATGATGTGTACCAAGTCAATCAAATACAGTGCAGAGGTTGGCTTTTCATGCTCTAATTTTCCAATAAGAGCAACTAAAGCCAAATCCTGATCAAACATTTAGAGGAGTGCTTTGTGAATGCACATTAACAAGTCATTAAAGTCTCCCATCTTAATGATCCATGTGTTTATCATATAACACAGTCATGACTTGATAATGATATTTTATGCAGCGTGGGATCTGCAAAACCAATCTGTGACATGAAAGTTTCCCTTCATGTTTATTCAGCTGTGAAACTAACAGGAGTGAATATCAGAGGAGCATAGTGGGGGTTTGCTTTCAAAGCTTAGGCTGCATCTCACTATTAAGCACTTTACAGCCCCTTTGCACATTTCTTCACAAACATGAAGCCATGAGTTAAATTCTGCTGAAAAATGATTAAACGCCTCGTCACCTATGGAAATGGATAAAGGCTGTGAAATGCTTTATAACAAGAGAAAGATCTGTGAGCATCTTTATGCTCCAACCTACAAGCGCAGGAAGGCTGGAAGCAGACCAGTGCTCTGAAATTGATATTGAGCAGCTATGCAAATGTATAAAAAAAAATAGAATAATTGTTGCCTTAGTTTCAAGTCCCAAGAAGCAACTAACCTTCTCCTTCTCTTTTTGGGAGAGCTCAGAAAATAGAAGAGGCGGCTAGAGGCTAAACTAGAACTTCTGATGTGTGAAACAGCAGGTATGAAAGTTGCAGAAGGGGAAAAAAATGTTAGAGAATGTTAGAGAAGAGAAACATATTTAACTGAGATTTTTATATATATATATATATATATATATATATATATATATATATA
>NW_015150533.1:421300-432606 GCF_000732505.1 Cyprinodon variegatus
TATATATATATATATATATATATATATATATATACATATATATATATATACTTTAATCTTATTCATCAATGGTTTTCAAAGTAAAACTCACATTATCCTAAAGCGTTCTCAATAACAACCTGAAGTTTTAACCTCTTAACATCCACCTCATTTTGGGTAATCCTCACCTATTTTGCATACCCAAATGGCAAAGCAAATTACATGTGCAATACTTTATTTGAAAGCTAACACACTCTAGTTTCCTAATATACAATTTAAAATTGGGTGACTAGAACACGGACCAACCTGCATGAGTTCAAACATGACTCAAAGTTGTTTTTTTTTTATTCTCGGAAATTATGGGTCTTTTTGAACAGCAGTAATAAAGACATTCTTGGGAAAAGGCAAGTTTTATTGTCCTATATTTTTTCTGCGTCATGTTAACCACAAATGCAGAACATTTCAGACCTCTAGCTATAACAGTTCCAGAGCTGTGGGGTTTGGAACTTTTGGTGTCAGTTTGGAGCTGCGCGCAATGGCTCCACCTGCTGGTAAAAACTTTACCGGTGGAATTTTATGCATTCTGATTTATTACACCCACTTAAGGTTTTAAGAGGTTAAAACTAAATTAAAACCCTAAAAAGGGTCAGTTTCTATTGCAGTTTCTTCTGCTTGCACTAATAAATTAATAAAAGCATCTTACCTCGGCGCCCTTTTGTCTGAGAGAACACTGTCACTGTCGCCCAAGGTCAGCGAAGCCAAAGACAAGCTGGAGACTGAAAAGAAACGTTGGCGTGAACCTGGATGTGAGACAACAAGGTGTGGCACAGAATGACATGATTACAGACACCACTGATGGAAACAAAGCCAGCCATGTCACAGAGTAACAGGGTCGTGGAAATGATAACATTCAGACACCAATAAAATGGATGAACACAACATATGAAGACCTAAATAGTTTATGTAAAAATAATTCAACAAATAAGGGTTGGTTTCTTTGTTTTTGATGTTTTTTTTTGTATTTCAGTCTGCTAAACTTAAAGATGCGCAAATGCTTGTGTACTTTTCTCACTATTTATTACCCATATTAGCTTAATATCTTTAGATTTGCCACTAATAAATAGTAAAGCACCTATTTTCTTAGATAGAACAAGGATGTGTTGGACAATGAGTTGTATGATGGAACATCTGATTATGCGCTGAGCCCTTAAAGTTACCTGTGGAAGCTCTCACAGGGGTCTTCGGGGAGTCCATGCTGTCGCGGTGAATGGACTTGGGTCGGCCTCGCTTCTGCTTGGCTGGTCGAGGCTTGATGATGGTGTCCATGTCCTCCATCAGCTTCAGCTGCTTCCTCCTGAGGTACTCCTGTTTGATGAACTCCTTCCTGGCCTTGTCCTCCTCCTTCCTGGCACGCTCCTCCTCTGCTTTAAGTCTGAACAGGTTGCGAACAGAGGAAGAAGAAGAAATACTGAGATTTAGATCCAAAAATCCTTTCTAAGGTAACACAACCCCCACCGCAGTAAAAAATGGAGTTGATTTGTCTAATAAATAAAACTTTTTGAGTTGACATAATGGATACTACAATATTTAATCTTATCTAAATATTTGTAGATCATTTAAGTTATTTTTTGTCACTGGATTTAAGTATATCTGCATTCTTTCGTAAAATGTGGAAACCTCTTATTCTTATGATTTTATAAAGATTTAAAGCTGCAGTCGGGAGTTGGAAGGATTTGAATCAGCTGACCTTACAGCTCCCTGCCCATTTCTCTCTGCTCCTTTCACTAAAGCCTGCCCCGTGCAGCAGAGGGTGAATTCACAGGCAGGGTCACCAAGGAAAGCCAAATATCAACGTTGGTAAATTCACTCGTAGGGAACAAACATTACCAATATGCTTAATTTTTGCAGCACAATCTAAAGTGTGAATGATGGTGGGGGAGGAGTGTGAGCAGCACGTGCATAAGCATGACTGTCACTGCTAAGACAGTCCTGCTGGCTCTGATTGGTTGCTTTGGTGTAGGATCATTGCAAGAACAGAGAGGAAATGGATTATCTTTCTGATAGTCTACTGTCTGAATATAGAGACAGTTTTAACAGAAATGTTTCCAGATGTTACCGACTTTACCTTTAATAGAAAAAGAATCAATAAAAACAGAACAAGAAAATTCACTTTTAAATGAAAGAACTGAAGAAAATAGAAATTTGGTGATATATATTGGAATAAAACAAAAAAGCTAACTAATTCAAATTCTAATGTAAGCAAAGACTAAGCTAACTTTTTAGCTAATTGAAGGAAGAAAGATATAATTGTGCGTACCGAGCTTCTTCTTTCTTCTGCTCCAACTCAGCCTCCAGCTGCACCTTTCTCATTTGGCTCTCTTTCTCTCTCCTCAGCCTTTTCTCCAGCAGCGCTGCCCTTCTCTGTGCCATGTTCTCATCTGCCTTTCCATCCTCCTGAGGAAGGCAGTAGACATGAGGACGTTAGTAACTAAATGACTGTACTTACAGAGAATACAAATGACTTTCTACGATTGTTCAGAAAATAATAAAACTTAAAAATAAAGCTTATGACACCATTTATTTACAATGCAAATACTAATAGACAATGTAGTATTGAACAAGAAGAACAAATAGCACAGTTTTCTAAAACCTGAAAAGGTTTGGCGTTCATTTCTATTAAGCATTTTATTAAGCATAAGCTCCAGGATCCACACAAGGGGTGGAGGAAACCAACAAATGAAACAAAATGACATATGAATTAGCAAAAAAGAAAGCAATTTTTGAAAAATAAAAATCACAAATACTCAGTTTTGCCAAATCACAAACACCAAACAGGGGGAAACAGAAAATATGAGGAAGAAAAAAACTCGACACATATAAAAGCATAAATAAACAAATATAACTACTATGAGGCTACCTGGAAACTGATGTTTCCCTTTTTCTTTAATTTCACAATCACTACTATCTTCTTTTTGTATATATAGATATATTATATCTATATCTATATATATATTCTTTTTGTATACATATATATAAATATATATATATATATATATATATATATATATAGATATATATATATATATATATAGATATATATATATGCATTAAAGTGTATGTCTTACTGAAAAATATCTGAAAATGTTCATTTTAAGCATCACTGTACATCTCAGTATTCTGCAGTATAACCGCAACAATGGAAATGAATAAATAAACCACATCTTGTTGGTTTTGGTTAGACCTATTGCAGATAAATACTTTCAAGTTATATTCACAACATGCATTTATTGACTGAATGCATTTCTGTTCATGTTTAGGTCGAATAAAATTTAAAAATTAAGAGTCCTGTAAGTCAAATTTTCCTTAAGCTTCACATAAAAGCCAGCCCTTCTCCCACCCCACATTTCCACAGCTGTGCCTGAATTATTCACAGCAGCCCCACTTTTCTGACCTACATCACAGTCCAGACAGCAGCTAAAAGCAATCGCACATGGTGTAAAAGGAAGACATTGCTATCCACAGACATTTTTCCTAAACTATTAATCTTCTGATGTTTGGTGCAAGAAGAGTCTTTAACCAAAACAAAGATGGCTACCCTGTGTCACGCCAATGCAGTTGAAAGAGGTGTTTTGACTGTTCTGTCTATGTTTTACTGTTATTATGCTGCTATGTTATTTCTTGAAATAGTTGCTACAAAATAAACAAATCAAAATCTCAGATACACCTAATTTGATAGATTAATGTTTATTAAAATTACCTTGAAGAAGAATCCTCGGCAGAGCTTTTGCTCATCATCCAAATTCTCAGTATTCTCTTGTTCCAGCTCCAAATCATCATCTATTGTCAGATCCTCTAGTGACTTCACAACTGACAGAGGAACCTCAATCAGACTGATTTTGGCCTGGCTGGAGGGTTCTGGCTTTGAAGGTATCTCTGTAGGTGCCACTGTGAAGGTCTCTACCACCGGGTGGGCCAGAACCTCAGGGTATGAAGACTCTATGGTCGGTTTCAGATTAATAAATGAATCCTGAACTCTCTGGCTCATGGGGTCTGAGCTCTCTTCATAGGTATGGGCTTCCATTTCCTGGGTTGGGAAGTTTGAATCTTCTTCACCTTGTTCTCTCTGCAAGTTAGTGGAAGTGTAAGACGAGCTGGCAGCACAAATACTTGTGGGTTCATTCTTGGGGGAAAGGACTGCATCTGTTTCCTGGATGGTATCCCCGTCTTGGTCTATCGTTTCTGGACTGGCTGCTGCTGGCTTCTCCCCCATGTAAATAAAAGAGTTCATCAAAGGTTGGCAAGGAGAAAACCTGCGCAGCCTTGGGATGCTGTCGACTGACTGTGGGGCTGTCAGGACGCGGCTGTACGGCGCCACCTTCAGCTCAGTAGGCCGAGCGGTGCGAGGATTGCGTGAGTGGAAGGAAGCAGATTTACGTTTGATGTTGGTTGGAGACCGATGGGTGGAACGAGGCGAGTCGGCAGGAGAGGAAGGTCCAGAAGAGCGAGTAACAGCTCGAGGGTGTTTCTGTGGGGAGGGGTTTGTATGAGGAGGGGGGATGACCCATGCTTGCTGATGTTGTTGTTCCCTCATGGCCATGATCACTTCCTGCTGCTGCGCTAAGCGTTGCATCTCAGCCTGGAGGAATGCTAAAGAATGGTTGAGCTTTTCGATAGAACGCGTATACTCTGAGAGATCAGCTTCGGTTACCTGAGCATGGCTTTGGCCACCTTCATCCCCTGTGCCTGGTGTCTTCTGCCAACAAGAGGGGGTGCTGCTTTGTTCTGCTCCATCAGGTGTATCTGTCTTGCTCCTGCCAAATTTAAACGATGGACTTGCGCCTGTAGACTTTCCCTCTCCATTTGCTTGTCCGCCTTCATCACCACTAGCGGCTCCATCCCCCTTCCTCTTCACCATGTTTAGGAATGCCGAGTGGCCCATCTTCTGCCGATGCCTTGTAAAAGCTGCCTCCACTTTCTTTTTCTGAGCTTCAATGGCCTTCCGTTTCTCCTCAAGCCGTATCCTCAGCTGCACCATCTCTGTGGCCATGACCTGTGCAGGGTCATTGGGGGTAAGCTGGACAGACGCAGGTGTTGCCGGAGTAGTAACTGCTGACGTTGATTGTTGACGGATGGGGCTGTGCTCAGGTGTCGGTGCCCAGGAGACTGACAGTGGGAGCGCAAACTCTGAGCCCTCTGGAGTGGTCTTCATTGAGCTGCTGCTGCCTCTGCCTGAATCTAGTGCCGATGGACTGAGCTTCCTCATCTTCTGCTCAGCAAAGCTGGTCATCTTCACTCCTGAAGGGGATTTACTCTGAATACTTGGACAGGGGCTTGGTGTGTCCGCATCTAGATCCATATTTACAGAGCAGTCCTTCAAAGAAGAATCTTCATCCAACATGTCTTCTGTCCGGATGTGGATTCCAGTGTCAACCTCAGCAGTGTCTGTGGTGCTCAAAGGTTCTTTGGAATCCGATTCTGACACAAGGTCAGAGCCTACAGTAACATCCCTGGCATCCTGGTTGTGTAGGAAGAAGCCATTATTGATGCCTTCAACAGGTGGCCTAGATGGGCTGTGGATGATTTGGAGAGCTTCCTCCATAGAAGGAGCTGATGCCATTCCCTGTCCATTGGGGAAGGCTTGCCCACAAGGCTCTATTCCTGCAAGGCTGTCAGGGCAGCCTTCCTCCTGAATACCAATGCTCTGACAAATAACTGGTTGAAACGACAGGTTCCTCTTCATTCCCCGAGGCATGTGTTGAACCTTAAAACCAAAACCTTCATCAGTGCTGATAGATCGAACCATTCCATGTGTAGAGGAAGGTGCAGGATTAGAATCCTCTTTGTCAAAGGGGATGTCAAATGACACTCCATAAGGCCCAGACCTTAAATAAGAAAAAAAGGACAAAAAAAAAAAACAAGTAACTAGATAAATCTGCAGGTAGGTCATTAGTAGACAAACTAACTCATAGACCAGAAAGACCACGTCTCTGGTTGAATAGATATCACAGATGCTGACCTTTTTTCTTTAGGCCATGTGCCGATGTTACCATCAACAAAGGACATGGAGCTTGACCTCTTGATCTCTCCTGAGTTACACAAATAACCAAAAATAAATAAGAAAACCCCCCAAACAAAATCACCAAATAACACAGCCATTAGAAATTATAATTACCTGTATTACGAGGCTGGGGTCGAAGGGGTAAACTATAAATTTACAGTAAGTAAGATGGCGTGTCATTTTTTTTGCTTATTCTTAAGTGTAATCTTACGAGACAGCAAAACGTTACATAACATTGCTGGGCTAGTTTACCTGGGTCTTTCAGGACTTGGAGGTCTTTCCATAAAACTTCTCTTGGTAGCTTTGGAGATTGGAATGAATGGCATATTTTTCAATATGGAAGAAGGTTCTGGAGGGGCACAGCAGAGACAAAAATTGCTTTAAAGATGCCAAACAATAGTGTACTATTCCCTATTAAAATTCATATTTTTTTGAAAAAACCTATATGTATATATTATCGCTGTTTTTCTATAAAATATTTACAAACATATATAATGTACTTACCAGGGCCTTCATTGCCAAGCTGTCTTGGCTTTACAAAAGAGGGCTTCACCACCTCGAACCACCAAAACAACTCTGCCACAAACACCAGGTAGTTATTCTGAAAAGAAAACAAAAATTAATATTAAACACAGAGGAATAAACCATATTTAATAGCTCTGATCTACGGATTCTCTGAAAAAACAAACATGAATACTTTCAAAAAGTCAACTTCAACTAAACTGCAACTGCAATGCACATATTCCCCCATCGAGTGTCACTGTGGCCTCCAAGAGAAGCTGCACTGATTGAATTTTAATCAAGTTTGTTCCTCTCATTCCAATGGTTTCATTTACGGTAGATCATTTACTGAAGCATTCCTTTCAGTAGGTTAAAATCAATTCTAAGGATTGATACAGTAATTATTTCACTGATAAAGACAGTATTGGAGACAGTATTAGGCAAGTGTTAACTACAAAAATACAAAAAGGTATCTTTTTTGTTTTTATGTTTTCTTTAACACCGTGAAACCAAACAGTTTACCTACTTCACAATGGGAAAGCTGTTGATTTTTTTATACTGCTGTGTCAAGGCATGGCCTGTTTAAATCAGGTCAACATACAGTAGGAGGTAGAGCTGACAGATTTCCCTGCTCTCCACAAAGATCTATCATAATAACACAGCAAATGTGTGATAAATGCTGCAAATGCGAGTATACTTTTAGAGACACTCAGAAAACCAAAAAAAAAAACCTGATGTTAAACTTGTAATCATTTCAATAGAGAAAAACTCTCAGCAGCTTCTTGTTTTTTTCTGAAAATGCATTTTGAGGTTTGTTAAATGAAGTACTCTTAACATCAATATGCAGCATGTTAGCTGTGAAGCAGGAGTAACCTTGAGGGAACACACCCTCTAACCACCCCTCAATCTATGGTCCCCAGACAAAGGCAGTGATGCAGAACTCAGTGCCAAAGATACCTGATTCACTTCATCAGCAACATTTTGCTCGGCTAAGCAAAAACCAACACTTGCACAACTCATACATTTAACTTAAAAAAAAACAACAACCCTTAACTGAAGGCTAAAAGCCCACCGGGAGGTATAGAGGCAATTAACACCACTGATACTGTGGCTGGTACTGCAGCATTTTAAGGCTTTTCTTCCTCTGATCCCACATGCTCCTGCACAGAACTACAAAATCAGTCCAATGTAGCTGATGAAAGTAAAACGACACATTGTTGTTAAAAAGCACAAATAAAACTTCCTTTTTTACTTAACATTATCCCTTTAAAATTCTACACAGACATTCTAGTTTACCTTTGAATATGTTCAGCTTGCAAAACATCCCTTAAGGCTTTGATGAATAGGAGAAAAAAAAGCAAACTGTAGAAGAATGATGGCAAGATCTCCATATATCCAAACTGCTCAGGCCTTGTTTTCTTTCTCCATCTGTTCCCCTGTCTATCTACCGCAAACATACCAGGTGTGAGTGCCGTAGAGTAACACCACCCTTAAGCAGACATGCATGCACACAGAGCACCCACTGCCCCACCTATCTCCCCATTGATTGGTTCTGCTACTTCTGGCGCTGCATGGTTTGCAAAAGCGGCCGGATTTGGCTGTTTGGAGATTTAAGTGTTCAGCTCTCAATCTGACTGGTGATTAATGACATTTCTAGTTGAAAGGAGTAGGTTGGGTGGGGTTGGAAGCTAATCCACTCTGCAGGGATGGACATGTCCATATACCACACAACACACACCTCCAATATAATAATGAGAACACCAAAGGCACTTGTAGTGTGTGTTGCTTGAAGCCAATAAAAAAAGTCAATAGCAGGTCACTCTGACACACCCTACAAATGATGTCATTGAGGTCTATAGGAGACAAGGACGGGCACCGACAATTCAGGGGGATTTAATTCAGACTAGGAGTAGGATCAAATGTTGATTAAGGGATGTGGGTCCAGCAGGCAGACAGACAGAATCACACAAATGTGGAAAACCCACTCTTTCGTTTCCTGCCAAGTTTATTGAGCTTCTGTCAGTTCCCGAAGGAAAAAAGGCAGATATTACAATTTCAGACAAAGACTTGAGAATTTCATGTTAGCTGACAAGGCAGTGACTTGAAAGAGGAGAAGATTATTCAGTTGTTGGTGTCGTTGCACTGGCTTTCTGCAACGATTAGACAAAAATTATGAATGTTATTGTTTTTAGGATAAGTGTAAATTGTTGGCGTCATTCATTCTTTACAGCCCACCCATGGATCTGAGGTCAGCTGACCAGCTGCTGCTCTCTGTTTTAACCAGCCATTTGTGGCTCAGTTACTGTTAGGATCTACTTTTTCTCCAAGGTTTCTTTTGTCCTAATTCTAAGTAAAAAGGTAATTTATTCTAACATTTCTTTTAGATTCATTTGATCTAATATTAATTTTAACTGACTGATTTGTTAATTCCTAATCTTGTAATAACTATTATTGTGAAGCACTTTTGATCTACAGTTTCTTTTTTTTTCTAGATCTATATTAATAAAGCAGCTTGTTTTACTGATCTTTGCATCCTTTACCCATTTTGGAGACCTGATCTAATTATCACTCAGGTCTGCAACAAATGTGCTTTTAATCAAAGCTGTTTCTAATTTAATTCTTTACTTTTCATGCAAAACCTTTAGTTCAGACATGTTGAACAACATCTCACTTCTCTGGACATTATTTGTAATTTAGGTGTGCTTAGATGGAATTCAATGCACAGCGTCTCAAGAGGAGAGGGATTGACATGATTTATGTAGCCAAGCCCATTACCTAAGGATAGCTCTTAGTAATGTACTTAATAAATGCCTTTGTGGGGGCTGGGCTTTAAATGCAAACACATTGTGTCTGTGGTTGGCTGAAAGTGGATTGGACACCTTTTAAGAAACATGCTGCAGTGCAAATGAGGTGAATAAAGATGATGATTATATTGTTGAATGTTTAATATTTGCCCTTAAAATTACTTTTTGCTAACAAAATCCATCCTAAATATTATTCCTCTTCAGTCCCTTCCCTTATCTTTCTAATTGCTTCAAAGTATTGTTACTTATGTCCCATTTCGTATTTCTTCTGCATCAACACCTCCCTCCCCTCTATAATAAGGTCCATATTAGCGTGACAGAATGCAGCACAGCCACTGATGGGAGCCTGCCTGGAAATCTGGGTCAAGGTTACCGAATCTGACTCGTTCTCTTTACATTCTAGCTTTACTGCTCCTTTCAGGCAGTAACTGTGCCTCTCTGGGACAGTTTTATGCCTGCAGAAATCAGCATCAGCAAAAAGAAAAATAAAATGCTGCTGGCTGGACACACAGAACTCAGTCTTTTGTCTTTATTTGACTCCCTTTGACAGCAATAAGCAGCAGTTTGGGTCAAATTCAATTCAGAAATACTTTATTGCTCCCAAAGGGAAATTAAATGTTGTTGTAACTCATATGCTTTTTTTCAATCAGTTGTTGTTAACAGCTGCGGGGAGGTAGGATCATGTGATGACATTCCTTCAGCTTTAAACTGATATAATGTTGTTACACACTCAGATTATAAAATCAGCTTTAACCTTTGCACCTCCACATCAACCCAAGATCTACTGTCTTCTGAGCTCAAACATTAAAAGCTCCTGTTTTAAGATGCAAATGTAAAGTGCAGCATCTTCACAACCTGTGATAAAATCAACAGAAAAGGGTATGCAGCTATGAAATCAAAGAATACTGATATAGTTTTTTTTTGTTTGTTTTTTTTACCTATTATAACAGCATACATTTAATCAGTTCTTGTGATGTAATACTGTAAAAACACGTTACAAAACATTACAGCTTCTGGTGTTTAATAGTAATTATATTGCTGCAAACTTTGCACACCTCTAGATGGAAATGGTAGCCCTTTCTGTCTTTGCAAAATACCTCGTGCTTAGACTGATTGATTAGAGTGAACAATCCTCAGTTGGGTTTAGTTCAAGTGCCTGGTTCTTTCAAGAGCACTATAACCCCATTTACACTAACCTCTGTAAACCAATCCGTGCCGAGTTCGGACCGAACTTGGATTGGTAAACCCCACCGAGTTCTGTTCCTTACGACCATTTACAAACCACGCTTGCACGGTTCCTCATCTCCTAGTGGCGATCTACGGTACTACTGCTCTCTAGAGGTAAACAAGCAAACTGACATGGCGGCGCCTCTAACGTTCAGGAAGTTATGTTTTGTTATAATTGTGATATTTCGTTGTTTGCAGACAGTCAGGTGAAGAAGGCAGCCTTTGGTGAATTTACTGGACAGAACGATAGTCTAATCAGGGCTTAAAGACGCAGGAAACAACAACGAATGTTGAGGGTTATCACACTGCTAAGCAGAATCATCACTGGAAATTGCGTGGCACGGTAGGGAAGCCAGTATTTTCAAGAATGTGTGAAATTTCATGATTCCAGAGGCTGACTGTAAGGAGGTGATGCTGACTGCTTATACGCTTTGTTATCTGAGAACCAAGCCTGAACTGAACTGAGTGAGCCCTACTGATGAACTAGTACCAGTTTAGCATGGTTCTGTTGTGTCTGAAATGGTCTGGTTCAGTTTTGCGTCCCATTTACACTCAACAGTTATCTCGGTTACCGTGCTTGGACTGATCTCAGCATGGTTTCAAAAGGGTAGTTTAAATGGGGCTTAACTTTCAAGTCCTTTTCGGCCAGAGAGAGAGAAGGAGACTGTCCTGTGTTTAGTCCCACCAAATCTACTTAGGCCATTTTCCTGGCCTTGAAAGATTCAAAAGAAGAGCTC
>NW_015150533.1:432899-435803 GCF_000732505.1 Cyprinodon variegatus
TTAAATGACAGCAAGACAAAACCAGACTCATCCATCAAATCCCACAGCAGCACGCTGCTGATGCAGCCCTCTGATGGACGCCACAAGAACAAAAACACACACACACTGGAAAAGTTGTTATTAAGGAAGAATTTGGTATTCTGTTCTGTGATGTTTTTCTAAAGTTGTAGTATTTCTGTGCTCCAGGAACCAGGATTGAAGATTGATGGAAAGAATAGTATGCAGCAGCAAAAATGTTGATGTGCACATAGCTACTGCCAAAGAAATTACAACTTCAAACTAAAACGTTGGTAAAAGAAAGCATCAGTCAGAGAAAAGGGTATTTTTTCTGTTGCTGCTAATAAATTATTAAATTCTAAAGTGTTTTAAATATGATAAATGAAATATAAATTTAATATTGAGACCAAAAAAGGTAATCAGAGTTAAAAAGACTACTTTTATACTATTTTAGCCTTTACTTTTTATATGTGTGCTATTAACGAAGGAGAAAGAAAAGTAGGGCAGAGAGTCAGATTAGGGAAAAAAGAGCAGTTTCTAGGACAGATCAGCTTCAGCATTTTCTCGCATAACAAGAAGTTTACACTAATCTACATAAACAAGGTAACTTTATGAATACATTAGAGAAGTATCACCAAGATAAAAAAAAAAGTAGTGTTTTTTGGAGAGACAAATGCAAACCAAACATGACAAACACCAGAAGAAAAGCAAACCTCAAAAGCCTTAAAGCAACATTAAATGATAGACCCAGGGAATGGATCACGAACAGAAGTAGGTCATAAAATAGGGTAAGGAAGACAAAGTTAAAGCGAATAAAGTAAGAGAAAATAGGAAAGCAGTAAAATCACACAGCAGCAGTGGAATCTGTACAGAGTTCTCCAAGTTTGTGGTTTGAACGGAACGATTTTTACGAGAGGGTTTTTCCACAGCATGACTCACTACACTCGCCTACAATCCTGCTTTTTTCCAGCCTTTCTCACTTCATACAAATACACCATATGCATCTTTTGTGCCAAACTGTAATATTAATTAAAAACATCTTAACAGTACTACAGCTGCAAGAAATAGTTTGTGCAAAAATGGAAAAAGTAAAATGGACATGATCACATTTTCCATTAAGACTTTAGCGTAATTAAACTGAATTATAAATGATTTACTATCTTTCTCAACCTGAAAATTTTTAAAATAACAACTTAAGCCTTTTGTTTTGCTTCAATGCTAAATGTATGCAGATTGATGCTGTACCTTGATGGTGGAGGAGGCGTAGAGCATGTCCTCCAGGCTGAAGTGACAGCAGCTGCTCAGGTTGTCTTTGCAGAAGTCCTGTATGAGCTGCAGGTTGTAGAGACGGTCAGCCAGACTCATGCTCTCCTTCAGACACACGTCTATGAGGGCAGAGAGAGCCATCAGCTGTCAGAGAGCCTGATGATGCAGGGTTTCTTTTTACTGCACTGATAGATGAACAATGTCTATTGTTTTTTCTCCCAGACACAGCGGAGTTGATTGTTGTAAACATTTTTGAGAGTCTTAAATAATAAGACTTTGGGCTTAAGTAATGGGTGGAGCTGTGACCTGATTTATTCAAGAGAAAACAAAGTCTGAATGAGCCTTTGCCCTTTGATCCTCTTTCAGGTAAGGAAATGACTGTTTACACACAGAAGATAAAGTACTTCATCCTTAAATTGAATGCTAAATGATCTAATGCTGTCATAGCATCTTCATTTGCAAAAGACCTTTAGTCGGTATACCTCTTCTTTCTACGACCAAAATAATTCAAAATGTGTTCACTGAAATAGGGGGGAGTTGCGAGCTGTTAAAATAAATTATCTTGCTGCAGACAATCAAGCTTTCTGTTTTTTTACTGTCATAAAACCCGCCACTTGCAGACTGTCACCCTCTCGCCTCCTTACCGTCCAGTGACAGCAGCTGAGGGCAGTAGAAATGCAGCAGTGCGCCCAGAGCGGAGCCATCTGTGCTGTCCTTAAGCAGGTTGTCCACTGGAGGGATCCATGGAGCCGGCTGTGTGGAGGCCTGCTCTTTCCTATAGCGAGCCTGAACGACATACACACAGATATAAACCCACGTCTGCTGCAGTGCAGTATCATGCTTAGATTTGAGATAGTTTAAACCCAGACTAAACTTGCTGTTTCTGTTTTTCACACATTAAATAGGAGACAAAGTAAAGTACAATTAATGGAGCGACCTGCCCAACAGGGGGGCTTTTATTAGATCTTTAAAGAAGTAGCAGAAATTAGAGAGAACTGTGTGAATTTACAGGATGTATTCATGCATGAGGCTAATTAGATTGCTGTGGAGATAGAGTGGGAAATTGTTCTGAGAGCAAAATAGGAAAACCAAAAGAGAGCACAGCTGTTTTTTAAATGACTTTTACAGCAGTATTTTGTTAACCTAAAATTTTGACCCTGTGAAATGAATAAAACACATCAGTGCTTCTCTTTATTCTCTCAACTGTCTTTAACCATATTGATTTAAAACACTACAAAAGTCTAGAACTGCACTCATGGGAACACTTAGCAGTTTTCCAATATATCATATACAGAAGGTAAAAACGATGTGAGAAAATAAATCCAACATTGTCAGATGCAATCAACAAAATTAGGCTTAGCTGATTTTACCTAACATAGAACAATGTACAGCAGAATCTAAAGGAACTTTAATAACAATCAGAATATTTATGTCATCCATCTAATAAGCACAAAATCACAATTACATGTTAATAAGAAGAATGAAAGAAATTCTACATAAATAAAAGGGCTGCAAAGATCCAAAAACCAGACTTCTAAATACATTATATAAAAACACACAGATATTTTCTGGATAGTAGGTTATTTTACTTTACTATCTTACTACTACTAATGTTATATACTAGGGATGCACGATATAATC
>NW_015150533.1:436288-446353 GCF_000732505.1 Cyprinodon variegatus
TGCTATTTTCAATGACTACTTATTTTTGTCCAGCTTTAACATCGGTATCGATATCGGTTATCGGCTACATGAGTTTTAAAATATCGGCAAATCTGATATCGGCCAAAATCCCAATATCGTGCATCCCTATTATATACTTTTGCTACATGCCAGAATAATGAAAGAAGAATTATTTTTGACAAAAAATTATTACTTTCTTTATATTCAGAAGTTTACATACAATAAGATCATGATGCCTTAAACGGTTTGGGAACGCCCAGAAGATGATGTCATGTCTTTGGACGCCTCTGATTGGTTTATTGACGACATTTAAGCAGCTCTGAGACACAGCTGAGGATGTTTTATAGGCTCACCTAAAACGATTTCCCCCTTTGTGTAACATTATGGGGAGAGATAAAAAAAAAAAATTCAGCCCTAGATATCAGGAGGTGAACTGAGGACATCCACAAGTCTAGTTTATCATTAGGTGCAATTTCTAAATGCCGGACTGTTCAACCGTCATACCGCTCACAAAAGTGATGGGCTTTGGGTCCCAGAGATGAATGTGCTTTGGTCTTATATGTGCAAACCAACTCAAGAAAAAAAGCAAGGGAGCTGGAAAGAGTTTGTCTGCAGTGAAAGGGGTAATGTAGCGACATGTGCTGAAATGCTATTAGGTGCCAGAAAGAAGCCAATACTTCAAAAAAGACTACCGGTAATTAAAGCCAGGTTACAGGTTGCAAGGGGAATGCTAAGAAAGGAAAGGTTTAGTGTGATTCTATGTCTGACAATGAGAAAAAAAGATTTTTCATAGAGTGTATTTAAACTTCTGGTTTCAACTCCCTATACTAGTCAAATTGTTATTGCAATATTAATCAATGTAGTTTTGTTTTGGAGAAGGGACAAAGTGCCATTCAATGACATCATGTGTGCTCATATTAAATTTGACCATTTTCCATGCTTTTCATTATTTTTGGAACTTAAATGAGTGGTCATAGTGTTTAGTTGAAAAAAAACAAAACAAGATCCTATGTTTACAAAGTGTACTGAGCTTATAAAAGAAAAAAATATTTTGATAGCAAATAATAGCATCATATTAACATCATAATTGGATGTTTCTCTAATACTGTGTATATACCCTAGTGGGAGGGTAAAATAAATCACGATGAACACGCAGATGAAAAAGCCAGCAGTGATAAGGGGACTTACAGGCACAAGCTTCATGTACCACTTGGTTGGAGACTGCAGCAGCAAAGCAGAGAAAAGGGGAAACAGTAAAGAAATGGGTTTTAGACAGATTAGTTAGTAATGCGATTAGTAACACAAGGAACAACATGACAACACTGACACCAAAGTAAAGAGAAAAAGCAAATTTTTTTCTGTTTCCTAAAGGCAACACACTCATTTCAGTAAACAGCACAGTTTAGTTTACCTTATGTTTCATTCTAAAAGATTTTGGAATCTGGCTTACAATGAAAACACTGTCTGTTTGCCATGTGGAAACGGCAAAACAAAAATGTGCTGAGTTGTTCTTTTTGAAATTTAAAAAATAGGAATTCTGTGGGATGTGCTTCAAGGAAAAGAGGGAAGGACAAATGGTTTTTCCTCTCCTCAAACAACTTTAGCCGCTTTGGTCTTACTAAAGACTATTTTGGAAACTCGATTGTTAATCATTATGCGCAATTTTATGTAATTACGTCAGCCATTTTAAGCCTGAGATAATGCATTTAAATTTACACAGAGGAGTAAATGTCAAAGGATCCCTTTGAGGAGAAGACTGCGCTCTGAATTTAACAACCAGGTATTTTTTCCATGCCAGTTTCAACAGATTCTCCCTAAAATGCCATAATGTATGTGAATGTCTCAAATGCTCACTGTCAAGTTCATAAAAATCTGTCACGAAGAAAGAAAATCCAAATAACATTTCCGATGTTTGCATGTCAAAAGCTGTCAGCGATCCTCTGACTGTTTAAGCTGCTTCCAGAGGAGGCTTGTCACAGTTAAAAGCTAATTCCCACACTACCTTGAAGAATCAAAGACCTAAAATGTGTTTCCCGGTCAAAGTTACTTGCGAGTCCTTAACTTCAAATAAAAATACAAACACTCTGTAATGTAATTATCAAAACAAAGAGAAAAGGTACAAACCATGAAACACACAGACATGCAAAAAAAAAAAAAACAGAGACAGACACTGTCCTGGATTCTCCTGATTACATTAACGTCCTGCCTCTCTGAATTTTAACTAAAAATGAAAAAAACAACAACTATTTGATCTAATTAACAAATTACTGGTTAATCTGTTTTATCTGTAGCTCAGAAGTACAGGCTCCTCTTGTACAACATGTGCAGTTAGACTAAACCCAAGATTGAGCTGTGAACACTTTACACATAGCTCTGTTTATATGCAAATCAACCACAGGAATTAGGAGAATGTTTCCCTTCATTTGATCTCTTTCTACATTAAATACTGATAAAGACTGAGTGCCCCTATCAGGATCAAGTCACGTTACATATTCTTAATTGCCCACTTAATAACATTTGAATCTCTTCCAGTATTTACAGTTTTTTGCTCTCATATAACCATTAACTAGGAACATGCACTGCTGGTTTTAATGTATGCTATCTCTGCCAATGGCTTTCAGTAAATATCATTTAATTTTTCTGAAACTCCAAATCTTTGTCATAACCCTGTGGCACTTTTACCCAATCCTAAAAGACTTTTGTGGGGGGTAAAAGCACAGATACAATGGCATTACACGTTCTGATAGTTTGGTAATGCAAATAAATGTCTTTAAAATTTTAACTTTCAGATCACTCAAACACTAGATCCCAATCTGCAGCCATTGTTTGACAGCAGGATGAGGAAGTCTGTCTGCAAGAGAATTTACATAAACTTAATCATCTAAATGTGCCTCTTTCTACTAAAGGTAATCTTTCATCAGGACCTGCCAATTTGATGCATCTTAGCTTTTGCAACTTTAAAACATTGACCTTCCAAGCACCTGACATTGTGCCATCTTTACCCCTACAAATAATTTAGTGGGATAAAATAGTCAGTGTTGCTCTGGATGTCCTAAGAGAGTGTGTGTCTCTGGGACTGAAGGTGCCTGAGTGACTCATACTGACAGGAGGGGAGATGGAGCGATAGAGAGGTATGCAGAAAACTGCTGGAGGTAAAAAGAAATAGTTTTAGTTTAGCAGGCATGTTTTTTTTTAGTTAAGCTTGTTACTTCTGTCATTTTTTTTCCTAACCCCCCATGAAAGGCTCATAGGAAACAACAGTAATAAAACCTTAAGTAAAGTGATACCCAATGTTGTTTTGCTCTCTGGGTATCATGAGTTATTTATTTATTTTTTTTTTCTGTTCCTAAATTCTATCCTATATTTCTGAAATGAACAAAATAATGAAAGGATTTCAAGATAAATCCTGTTTATATTATCTAAAAATAAATAGGATTTATCATAGGATTTATTGGTCATATGAATTATTGGTAGCATGTGCAGGTACACATGCAGACTACACAGCTTTACATCACAATGTCACCAGGTGATAATGAACCAATTGGAGCGTTGGATAGATGCTTAGAAACAGATCGATATATGGATGCACCATAAGATTCTCCAACTGATTAAAAACATAAGTGAAGTAATAATTTAAGGACCAAAGAGGGAGAGATCCAGAGTTAGCTCACAGCTTCAGCCAATAGAAAACCATTGATTATGGCCGAAATCTTGGTGTCATGATCGATAAAGGTAGTTACTAAGTCAGTCTTTTATTACCTGAAAACATCTCCAGGATTAAAGGTCTAATGTCCAAACAGGATCTAGAAAATCTCATTCATGCATTGATCTTTACTAGAATTGATAACTGCAACAGTGTCTTCATAGGTTTGCCTAAAAAGTCCATTAGAAAGCTGCAGCTGATCCAAAACGCTGCCGCCTATGTTCTCACTAGAACTATGAAAGTAGAACACAGCCTAGTTCCGAAGTCCTTACACCTGCTCCCTGTAGCTCAGAGAATAGACTTTATACGGTAATCCTTCTGTTAGTCTCTAAATCACTGAATGGATCAGTACCTTAATACAGAACAGATTTGTTGTCAGTGTATCAACCTCCCAGACCACTCAGGTCTTCTAGTTCCAGTCTACTCAGTTCATCCAGAACTGGAACCAAACACGGAGAAGTAGTATTTAGTTCCTATGCTCCACTTACGTATCTGGACAAAAACTTTCAGAAGACTGTAATAGTGCTGAGGGCCTGAGTTCTTTTAAGTTAAAGTTAAAAACCTATTTGTTTAGAGCTGCCTCTGACTGTTGAAGTTAATCTGTTGAAGTTAAACTGGGGTATTATTAGTTTATGATTGTGGTCCAACTGTTTCATTTATTTTACTCATGTTTTTATCTTTATTTGCTTTTATCCTGTTTTTATTTTTCTTGTAATTTACATTTATACAATCCTTACTGATATCCAATTTTGACAAAACTGAAAACAAGGAATGCATCAAAAACATAAGATATGGTGACGCGTTTGTGGACAGAAAACAGAGGTTGATTTCAGTTTTGAGGAAGTTAAAGGACACATTGGTCTATATTTTACCTGCTGATTACTTGCTTTAAGTCAATAAGTTGGAAAGCACTGCACTCCTTCTTTCATACTGAGCAAATATGATATAAGGAGAAGGATTTTTGTTCATTAAAATGTTGCTATCACATGGAGTTATGGTAGGATGACAGAGTTAGCTTCATAATTTACATGATTTATGACAAAAAACTAACAAACAAAAAACACAAAACACATGTCAGCTCATTATCATCAGCTCATTAGAGTCTGAAGACACATATTGGTTCATTTGACTGTATTCAAATGAAGCATCCGCTGAGTTTGACTTTCAGGGGATTTTTAAACTAGGCCAAAGTTTGCCATAAGCAAGAAGATCACAAGGACACAATGACAAAATGTACAGACACATACATAGCATTTAGGGCTAGCAGCCCAGAGGTTCATGCTGATGCAGAGAGAGGTCATCTGTTCAGCTTGTGGGCTAAACTAGAGGATTCAATTCCCAAAAACGAGCATAAGACAAGATAATTTCAGACAGGGTTAGCATATACAACAATAGGGTCAATGTTTAGTGATCAGTATAGACCTTGGTACAGTGGTATGAAAAAAGCCCATCTTAATAGGAGATACAGTATGATAACACCATTTGGTTCTATTTCATGAGTTTGAGCATGTGTGCCTTCCTGTATGTTTGTGAAGGATAGCTGAGGCATGCAGTGCTGCGTCTGCATACTGACTACTCAGATCATCGTCAAACACTGTGCAGCCTAGAGAAAAGGGAAGAGCAGTTCTCCATCTCTGCAGCTCAAAACGAGGCGGCTGAGCTGTCAGTTTAATTTAAGATGGGCTTTTAGCGTCATTAAAACAAAGCAAAGCTGATGGTGTTAAGTTAGTGAGTTGTATGATATAACAGAGAGTAGCGCAAAAAAAGGATAGTTCATTTTTTTTCTTGGAGGTAAAAGAAACGGAGAGGACACATGATGACTAATGTCACTGATAAATATAATATTTTATCTCAGCCACTGAACACAATTCAGGTGTTGGTGACAAAGTGGAAGCCAACAACAAAAGTGCTGGTGGTGCCTATTTAAGTGCATGGAGGGGAGACGGCGAGACGAAGCATAAAGGATAAACATGAAGGTGATTCCAAGAGTGACATCGTTCACCTCATCTTCCATTTTCTTTTTCTTATGAACTCTTTGTCCCATGTTTTTAAAATCTCTGATCATCACTCCTACATTCCTACATAATAATATAAGCACCATGCATGCTTAAACTCAATGCCGATATGATACAGACACAAAGAACAATCTATTTTTATTGCAAGAGGATAAAAAAATGCTGTATAATAAAGATGCAATAAAAGCAGTAACCTACCACATCATTCATTGGAAGAGTCTAAACCTCACATAGAGGAGAATTTGGACTGAATTTACAGAGGATTGGTCAATGATACACCTACCAAAGTGAAAGTTGGTATTTTACTACAATAAATATCAAATGAAATATATAAAAAAATGTTTCTTCCTGACAACAAGTGAAATGTAATCAGAAAAAAAGGAAGTAAAACAATTATATCAATTGACTATACACACTCACACTCTCTCGCTTTGCCTTATGTAGGGGTTATTTTAGGGTTAGTGCATAGTAAGGGTTGAAAATGACAGAAAATCACTTTGTTTCAACACATGGTCCTCACTATATATAGCAAGACGAGAGTGAATGTGGATATTCTCTAATTTATCATTTATCTGTCAGATATTTATTGCATAAACAGTGAATCTAATCCAATGCTTAGCCATACCAGACAGAGATCTTTTTTTCCAGATGGCTGGTGAGTTTAAACCGCTTCACACAGTAGATACAACTTGTCTGAGATACTGTAGTAACACAGACGGCTGGGAAAAGTAAGTGCCAGTCAAAGAGACATGCTGTTTTAAATCCATTACTTGGAGCAAAGGATTTTACTCTGCTCAATTGAATCTGTCCATCAAACTGTTTACAGTATATGTAGTGTGTGGAGTGTTGCAGCTGGATTAGGAAGTCAAAGGAAAACACCCACCCGAGGACCCCCAGTCTGCTCAGGACTCTGTGTCTCCTTCTTCTGCTCCTGAGTAACAATGTCTTTTAGATACTCATTTACCTAGAGAAAGAGGGAAGAAAAATATTATTTTAATACAAAACAAGATTCTTGAGAGGGAAAAAGAGCGGCCCAAAGGAATCTAATAATTCAATAAAGTTAAAAAAGTAATGTTTTTAGACTTTAAAATGTAAAGTTTTACAATTTTGTTCTGTTTTAATTTAAAAAAAGGCTAAGTTTTTTGGAAGGGAAGCAAATTCAAACAGAGAGACATATGCCTGTGTAGGACACATATGGTAGAGCCCAACCACACCTCCTTTAAGCCGTTTTCTTCTCTGTGTGTTTGAAGCCTAAATCTGGAAGCAGTCCAAGACTTCAGCAAAGAGAATGTAAACAGAGTGGCTTCTGCTTTGCTGTGTCTGCTAACCATCTGTGCAAATGGGCCATCAAAAGCAACCTAGAACATGTTATTAAATTGATGGATGGATAGACAGACGGACAATTGGATGAAGTCGTCAAAGTTTTTATCTCCTGAGGTTATGTTTGTTGTCACATCATACAAAATGACTGCAAATTGAATGTTTCATTTATGCTATCAATACCCAGTGATGTTTGAGAGGACTTTTAATGCTTCTGTTTATCCCACACAGATAAGCAGAGTTTTCTGTTGAACTATCTTTTTCCATCTTAATCTCATTAACAGAGACTGTAACAAATGTTACACAAGTTTCAGTTTAAACAAATATAGATATAGCAAATGAAGGGGGTGGCAATGCATGTACTTCACGAGATCTCAAAACTAGGCACTAAAGAAGAAAACGCAAATATACCAGTCAAGAATATCGGCCAGCTGATGTTTCACTAGTTCAAAGTAAAATGCTTTGTTAGTTTTAGCAACTGAGGTGTTATGGCAAAATGGGACAAAAGTTGTTTTGGTATTTTTACATCTGTAGAGCCTCTTTTTCATATTCTTGTTGTCCTCTACATAGTTAGTTGTGGCAAAATGCAAGTGGGACCTGTTGTTTGACTTTGCTTTTACATGAACCAGATTTCCAGCCATAAGCACATATTGGTTATGTTATCAACAAATTCTCCCACTTGAGCTGTGAATCTCTGCAGCTCCTCCAGAGGTAATATTGCTTCTAGGTTACTCCTCTCAAGCTGCTTTCCCACGGAAAACCTGGGTTTTTCAAAACCGAGTTGACCCGCTGACAATCGGCTTTTGGCTCTTTTTCCATTTGACTGAAAAGCCAAGTCTAACCCCCTACTGGCAAGCTGCGTGGCCACTGTCCCCCCACCACCGTGTGACTGATGACAGCATCACGCTGGCTGAGCTGATGTCGACAGTCAACAAAGCAGAACTTTTCATCACTGGTCCCAAATACTTCAGCCTCACTACTGACCGTCAAAATGTTTCCCCGTCCTGCTCCGCTGTAACCTAGGCATCACCATAGACTCTTCCCTGAGATAACAGCCAAATCACTGAAACATCTTTCTTCAGCAACATCACCTGCCTCCACACATCCCTCTCCCAGTCTGCAGCTGAAATCTTTAAGCACGCCTCAATCGCCCCCAGTCTCGACTAATGTGGTCTTCCCTCTACTCATCTCCAAAAATAAAAATATTTACAGAACTCTGCTGCTCGCCTATTCACCAGCATCCAGTCCAGAGATCTTAACCTCGAAATGTTCTCAAAGAGCATCACTGACCCCCTGTCCAATACTGCATTCAGTACAAGCTTTTTCTTCTCACCTATCAGTCTCTTCATAACATTGCCCCACCATATCTGGCTGACCTGAAACCCCCACTGCCCCTCCTGGTCCCTCCACTCTTCAGGCTCCAACCTTCTCACACCAAATACGAGCCATAGGCCACCCACATGGGACCAAAGCACTTACACAAACAACACAACAACGACAGGTGCCAGGAAAGGAGTAATAGAGGATCAAGCCTTCCCCCAGGCCCAGGCAGCCTCAAGTCTTGGTATTTAGCCGTTAAGGATAAAAAAAACACATTGTTCATCTTTTAGTCATCCAGATGGCAATATATTTTCTGTGGACAATCGTTATACGGTATTTTAAGGATACTAAAGATGGTGTGATGTCACTAGATCTTGAGAGATAACAGTTATTCTTGAAATATATAATCACTATAACAAACCTTGTTAATCCAGGTGGTCACTGCGTCCTCCGCATCATATGGTCGTTCCTCCTCAAACTTGCAGGATGAGTATTGATGAATGCAGGTCAGTACCTTCTCCATGCTCACAGTCTCGACAGTGTAGGCCATCATTAGGGTGTCAATCATAGCCAAGTGGGCTCCCTGGGAGAAACAAACAATGGTGCAACAGTTAAAAGGTGGAACCCAACAGCTAGAGAGCAGATTGGGTTTATCTGCGTTATTGGTGGGCTTTCTAGAGTTGGACTTTCTGACCTGTGTTCAAATTGCTCCCAGGTATTTAGGTAGTAAATACTGACATTATCCTTTATTGGTGCAATTCATTATTTGCTTCTTATTAAATTGGATATCTTATAGAAATATCTGCAAATCTCAGTCTGAGGTCCTTTTCTTTGGATGTTTTATGTTGCATAAAATACATTATTAGCATCATAATAGCAAGCATCCCAACTATCAGAGTGTGATACAGTAAACATAACTATATCTTCTTAGTTAAGAACTAATAAGAGAGGCCAAGAATAAAAGATTAAAAAATAACCGAGGTTTTATGCCCTACACACTAGTTACCATTTTAATTTAAACCATAAGAAGGTTTTATCTCAAAAACAACTGGGATTTAAAATTGTGACATAAGCTGGACATTAGAAATGTCAGATCAGCAGGGAATAAAATTATATCATCTGGTTGACAAAATTAAAACCATTAAAATAAAAATAAAAACCCTTTTTCATGGGTAATGTATTAAGCTCTTTAGCTAAATATCCCTTGTTTTCGTTGCCCTGGAAACAAGTGCATCCATCCCTTTCATCCCCTGTTAGGAGACCCAGTTCTCTCACAGTGACGGTTATCCTCTGAGAATCCAATTAAGACCTATTTCAGGCAGTAAGGTTCACATAACATTCATCTACTGGCATCTATTATATGCAGCTGCTCCACTTGATATTCCTGCAAAATGTCAGGTTTTTCTATTTAAATGTTTTAAAAGTACATTACTGCATCTATCAAGTCATTGTAGTATGTTTTTCACAGCTAATCACTAACAGTACAATTTCTTTAGATATCTAAAGAAAACTAGACTAATCAAAAAAACAAACACACAAACAAATTTTTTATTTATTTGTTTACAAAGCCTCTGTTTCCCTTCAAAGCAACACTATATAACTTTCAGCCAATAGGGAAGCTCAACATGAAATGTCCAGGTTTTAGTAACAGCAGCATTTTGGGTCACATGATTCATTCAATTCAATTCTATTTAAAATTCTCCTTCT
>NW_015150533.1:446900-450605 GCF_000732505.1 Cyprinodon variegatus
TATATGAAGGATTTAAGTATTTGTATTTGAGAGTAAGAGTAAGATTTATTCCTAAGATTCTCCTACAGAATAAAAATTATTTTAAATCGTGCTTGATAGTGTTGGAGCATTTGCAGCTTTGGCTCATCAACTGTATGACATCTCATCTAATTTCCTCTACAAGTAATTTGGCATCTGGGCAACTAAATCAAATTTGTTAATAGACTGCCAAACTGTTTCCTATTGGCCTTCATTTGACCTGTCAAAGCAGTGTTAAACCAAACCAAAGAGAAATGTGTTTGCAGACAGAACCTCTTATCTCATTATAATTCTTAAACTAAATATTTACTATATTTGAACAGTATATTCTCAGAAAATGTAACAATAATAAAATAATGCCAAGAGAACAGGGTAAACCCTCAAAGGGCTCTTAAGGGGCAAATCTGAGGATATTGATTTGGATGTATTCTGGTCTGATGACAGGAGGAGTAAATCATGTTATCTAAACTACAGTATCTAATTATTCTGAATGGCAATAGGGTTATATGGTGGTGGTGGTGGTGGGTGGGGGGGTTAATTAACATTCAACCTTTGTGGAAAAATAGTATTTCCTCAAAAATTTAAATGCAAAGAAAATCAGATTAATCCCTCAGCGTTATGAAATAAAAGAACTCTTTCAATAAGAGGCACCATATAGCAGAATAGCTGTATATATATATATATATTTTTTTTTTTTTCTTCCCTACATCCTCCTTTTAAAATCTCACAATAATCATTTGATTATAAGATGCTAAAGAGACTGTTAGGATATTCATATGGGCGAAGTCAACGTTTGCTTGCTTCTAGTTTATTGTTTACACTATGGCAACAATCTCTTCTTTTAGATTCCAGCAGAGTTGCCAACTAGCCATTTTCTAAATCAAGCAAAACATCTATTTTTGTATAAAAACCAAACATTATTGCATAACGCTGTTTCTAAAAATTTGGAAAAAGCCTTTCTAATTCTTTGTTTGCACACGTTACCCACAAGCCAAAGCTTGTGGGTAACGTGTGCAAACAAAGGGACTCAGGTAATAGCATCAGATTATAGTGTTGGAGACAAAACTGTTTAACTGATGACACTGAAGCTTGAAACCACCAGTACACATTAAATCAAATTAGGTAGAAAAGCATTAGAAAAAATAAGGATGTAAAGAGGATAAAGGAGAGAAAGATCTTTCCTCTCTTATATCCCAAGATATATTGGTTTAAAACAATTTGGTGTGCAGTGCAGATAGGCTGTCCATCAGTAATACTTCACATCATACTCCGTCAGTTACACTTTATAGCCAACAATGGCTACGTTCACACTGCAGTTCTTAATACGTTAATGTTTCTGTTCACATGACAGCCTCAAATTGTGTCCCTGAAGTGACCTGCATTCAAAGAATAACAAGACGTGTGAGAAGTCAGTGTCTATGGATGGATGGATTTAAAGCTGTTTAGCAGTGGAAGTCGCCGGATGATATAGCAGACGATGCAGAAAAGGAGAGCTGAGGAGAAAGAGAAATAAAATATTAAACATGGCTCCGTCTATGCTGTCCTCCATGTTAGTTCTGTTGTAATTATTTTTATCAGTGCAATGACATCATTGTCTTACTAATTCCAATATGGATCACTTAGCTCTTCAGACTGCAGCCAAATTCCAAAGATCTGACTGGCATGAAATTTAAAACCACATCCAAATGTGGCCCAGATCAGATTGGAAAAAAGTCAGATTCCTTGTGACTTGGCCTGTATATACAGTCCTGATAGAATCTCACCTGAGTCATGGCAAAAAAAAATAAAAAAATTGGATTTGCGACACATTTGTTTGCAGTGTGAACGTAGCCAGAAAGTCTGCTTTACCACAAAGAGACGCCATGCCCTGATTGCAGGGCTATTTAGAAGCCCCAATGCTCAGTGCTGTCTAATTTATTTTCTGTGTAATTAAAGCTGAGTGTAAACATTTTAGACATGTTTGGCAAACATTTTGTTTGCCAAACATTTGAAATCATTATACGTAGAAAAATCTGCCTGATAACTAGAAAAACCTATGGAAAGGTATTTAATAATTATTCTATTCATTACTCTATTCATTATTCACAATTCATTATTCTAATTACTATTCAATTATGTCGACACTAATCCACGTTTAGACTTTGAAGAATAAAGAAACATTTTTGCTTTTTTAGCGGATAGGCCTTGAGCTGATTCCCCAGGAGGTAAAAAGATGCTCATTCACGGTTAATATCCTGTTTTTATTGCATTCTCTGCAGAATGAGGTAAATCCTGCTCATCTTTAATAAGACCTTGGGAAAAAAAAAGGTGTGAATCATCGGAAAGCATTGCATTAACAAAATCTCAAATGTGAACCACAGAGACCTGCTAAAGATAGTCTATAACGTATTTCTATTCACAGTCATGTGTCTATTGAAAATCTCCGTAGTCATCACTTTGAACCTCTCATAGGCTTTGATGATAAGAATACATGTTCAATAATGAGTTGATCTTCTCAGCTGCAGAGCAGAGGCTTTCAAAAAGGCCTGTGGGAAACAACTAACACCCCCACTCTGATTTGTTTCCTCATAAAATACTGAGATAGGACGAGAAAAAGATGTCAACTAATCTAGAAAATCCAACAAGCTGAGGCTTAGATGATTATTTACAATAAAGAAGGCATGCCAAACAAGAAACTTTAATAAAACACACACAAACTAACAAGTGGTATATTATTAGCCTGCTTGCAATACTGAAATACCCTTTTACTTTTTTATCTCCTTTTTTAACCATTACACTTCTACTGTGAAAGCTCAAGGCTGAAGCAGAGAATGTGGATCTGTCTAATTTTAGGTAAGTACAGCCAAGCTCTGCTGGACATGGAAAACCACTTAGCCGTATCCCTGTGGTCTCTACAGAGGTCACCAAATGCTCTGGAAATAGAAAACAACATACCGGTACTGTCAGAAACTGGTTTTAACCTTTTCTATGCACCTTACCTTTTTATTTATGTACTGGCACAGAAAATGGCTGAAGGTTTTAAATATGCAAAAAATGAAAAAAGTACAAATATATATTTTTTAGTTTTTACAGCACTAGAGGCTAATTTTTCTGAGAGTAAGCTGACAGGAAAGGGGGTACGTACATGGGTCATGCACACTAACCACTACCCCATCTGCAGTCCCACTATTGTGGAATCTAAAGGAGAAAGCTAACCCAGCTACTAAAATTGAAGTTTAAATCAAAGATCTAAGTATCGAGTTAACGTACTTCAAAAGTAAGCAAGTTTAACAGCATTGTATATTTTACCAAAGCAGTAAAGTTGTCAAGTGTAAATTCAAAATTGGCCATCCATATCAGCAAACCAAATAAAAGATGTAAAATCCTCTTTATTCAGATCTAGTTGGCAGGTTGTATTTAGTTTCACACAAACAGATTTTTAAATCTCCAAAATGCCAACTGTGTTATCTTGCATCAAATGTTGGAAAAGAGGCTTTTAAGCAGCAAACTTTCTCCTTTAATAATCTCCGAAAGGAGCCAAATCATTGGGTAAAAATCTCAAAGCTAACCAGAGAGGACCACATCCGTAATTCAAGCCTGTGCTGAAGGCAGAAATAACAGCATGTTTGGACAATACAGTCTCATTCCTAACTCATATTGAAGCGGTGAAGCCCCCTTGCATCTGGAATCCTCTCCACCACATACTGG